>NW_009194391.1:0-20869 GCF_000690835.1 Fulmarus glacialis
ACTTGACTTTTACCCTGCCTTGTTATTTTCGTTGTTGCTCAGGTCATTTGAAACAATAGTCTTTTTATGAATGGGGCTGTATTACTGTGTTTCACCATAATCTTATCAAATACAGAAATTGCCAAATAACCGTAATCCGAGTCAGTTTAATAGCCATTAGTTTTCAAAACATGCATTTGGATACTAAACCCAGATAGGAGTCTCCATATTGATAGATCACATCCATATTGACAGCCTATCTCCATATTTTCATTGAAATATGATTTTGAAGACTCAAATTTGTGCTAGAAGCTATTTTTAAAGGTAATTTTTTTTTTAACCAGAACAGATGTTTGTCAACAGAGAATCCAAAAATCAATGGATTAATTTAACCTTTACCATAGCTCACACTGGTAAACCATCAGAGCAGCAAATGCTGTCTTCAGATTATAATTAGCGCTTGTTATTTTATATTCCCTGCTTTATTATTGGACGTTATACAAATGTTTACCAAAAGTATTACTGCTGTTAAAAAAGAGGTTATATTTATAGGAAAACATGATCATGGGGATGAACAACATCTACTCATATAATCTTATTTTTGCTTATTAATTTGAGAATTTTCAGAATAATACTTGCCTGCTTTTGAGAAAGTGGAGTGGTTATTGCAAAGACAAGACAATGTTTGTCTTGAAATTGGAGAAAAGATGGAACAGAATATTTAAATCAATATGTCTTTTTAGAGACCTTTGCAGAGCCTTCACTACAAGCCACTCAGATGAAACTGAAGAGAGCTCGGTTGGCAGATGATCTGAATGAGAAGATTGCTCAGAGGCCTGGCCCTATGGAACTGGTAGAAAAAAATATTCTTCCTGTAGACTCCAGCGTTAAAGAAGCTATTATAGGCAAGTAAAAGTCCTGCAGCTTCTATCTGTTATCTATGTGGCATTGTGGAAAATAATAATTAGACTCTTGGGGGTAAAGTTCACTAGAAGAAAACATACTCAAAGTTTATTGCTACTTCAGCTTCTAACTCCTAAACTCTGTCATCATTTAATTAAAGTTATCCTATTTTTATTTGAAACTAAGTTAGAATTATATAGTTGGAGTATAATACTGTCTTTGAAAAACTTGTTTCTTAACAAAAATTATTACAAAATAATCAAACATATGTGGCCATTACTCAATCTGTCATAGGTGTGTGTGCACTCCACATATGTTGAACATACCTTTTAATCTCTTATTAAAACAACTTCTGCTGTCATTATATTAAAAACACAAAAAATACTTATGTACCAGATGTTTATCCTGTGCTGAAAACTGGTAATTTTCTAGCTAAGTCTGCCACCAATGTCTAAATTTAATTTGTGTAACTAAAAAAAAACTGTTTTGCTTGTTTCTTTGTAAACATTCTAGCAGTTGGACAAGAGAATTATCCTCAAGCTTTGGATGATTATTCATTTGATGAAGACAGCAGTGATGCTTTATCACCAGATCAGCCAGCCAGCCAAGAATCCCAGGGTTCAACAGCTTCCCCTGGTGAGCCAAAACCAAGTGATTCACCATCACCAATAACACCAAATGCTGCTACGTCAACACAGGTACAGTTTTTAAATATTGAAACAAAATCTTAATAGTATGGTTTTTGGTCTGGCACTATAGAAATGGGGCATAGTTTTCACATGGAATGAATACATTTGCTGTTGCAAAGGAGTGTCTGGGACTCCATTTTCTGTTTGAGAGTGTATAGACTAGAACCCTGGCTTAGCTGTTGGCAATGATGAAATTCCCATAGACTGTAGTAAAGCCATAAATTCACTGAAATTCATTATGGCCCGCAGAAGATCTACAGCTTTCCCAGAAGTTGTGTAAAAGGTCATATCCATGGTTTAGTCCAGCTGTTATTGATTACTTAATGTCTGTCTTCATTCTGGGCAAGGTCTTGAACTCGTTTAGAATTGAACTTAGCTGAAACAACAACAGTTGACGTCAGTTCCATTATCTCCAGAAAAGTCCATAAAAAATAAAGTTTCCCACATAATTTAAATGTTCTCTCCTATAGTTTTAAAATACTGCCTAAAGAATCTACTATTTAAGAAATGAAAATAACCTTTATGTTGATTTTTCTATGAGGTTTTTAGTATTTTCTCGAGTTACTTACAAAGAAAGGAAAGTAACGAAGTCTGCCACGGCAGATAAAATGTTCTCTTTATAGTAGAGCATTTAAATGCGTGAGGATTTAAAGAACAGTGGATTTGAATGAAAGCACTTGACTTGTTTTCACAAGAGTTGCAAAAATGAGTTTTGAAAGAGATCTCTTCTTAAAACAATTTAATTTTGTGATTTGAAATAGACAGTAACATTGCCTACCCTATCTTTAAACACATCATAAAAGTGCTGATGTAAAACAATTTGCCAAAACAGTAATGATAGTATGAAACAAACACCATGTGCTACAAATGAATTTCTTTTATCTTCTATTAGCTACTGAAAACACGGGGTTACATGCATAATCATATAGTTATCTGGATGCTTTCTAGAATATCTTGTACAGCGCTTGCTTCACAGGTCTTTATCTTCACCTTTGAGTTAATCAGTAAGTTTATTCATTAATCAGATATATGTATTTATTTAAAGGTTACTATGTTTAGCTTAAATAGATTGTTTATGATGTTTTCTGTCATACCTCAGCTAGTAATTTTAAACTCACTAACTTAAGCCCAGTTAAGAGGAGAAGGCTTTGCTTTTAACTAGGTTTCTGCAACTTTCATGGAACTTTATCTCTGGCTAGAGAAAGAGACCCAAATTAAGGCTCCAGTGGAGGGAAAGGCAAGCGGCAACAAGCTTGAATGGTCAGCAAACTCCAAACTAGCCAGATTTAACAGTACTCATCTCCACTCATTAACAGCTTGTTCATTTGAGACTGACAGAGCTAAGTAAATGACAAATTGTGCTTATACTTGCCTAGAGGAACCATTAGTTTGTGTTCATGTGTTGAAATGAAGAGTAACAAAAATCTTGCCTTGTATCAATGCTAAATGAGTTGTTGAATCAAATTTACGCATGTCTGCTGAGCAATTGTGTATGCTAGAAAAAAGTCCTTGATCCTGAACTACTGTTTCTCCCAAAAAGCCCATTTTCCTGTTGTACATAAATGAAAGCAGCTATATTATCACAGAAAAATAATTTGTTTCAGATTGATGCATTTTACCATACTACCCATGTTTACACTTCAATAGATTATTTAGTGGAAAGACTTGGGTTTTCATCACAGTATTATATATATGAAGTGACTTACAAATGATATCAGTTTAATAATATTGCACTCAGCTTTGTATACTTGGTATCAATATACCACCTCTGTATAAGCAAACACAGAAATTTCGGTAATGTTGTCATTTTTGTTTAATTAGCTGAAATGTTTTGTATTAATTTGAGCAGTATTCTTTAAGCAGAAAGTGTGAATTTGATGGAAATTCAAAAGCTTTAGGACTTTAACTTGTTTCATTTCATGCAAGTCTGTACCTGGTAAAAACAAGTTGGTTTAGCCTGTATAACACAAACATGAAAATACTTTATTTTGAAAGAATTTAAGAAATAATCAAAATTTGACCAATATGTGAATGGTACTACTATAAATGGGTAATATTCTTCAGGTTTATGTTGATCAACTGTAATGTATAATGGATTTTTTTCAGGAGGACTTCCTACGAATGTTCCTTCATCACTTTCTCCACTACACAAAGGAGAAAAAGATGCATAACTTTGCAGTTCAAATTATTTTCATGCTTGTCTTTTTATTAAGCATTCTTTTGGAAAATGCATTTTTTTATATACTTAAACTCTCAGAGGATTTGTAGCAAAGCCAGGGCTCTCCATAGGGAACTGTGCTGTAATTTATAAATTAAGACATGAAAAAAAGGTAAGACAGGACTGAGTATTGAGTTCTTACTGTATAAATGTGAGATAAGTATTTTTTGTGCTCCAAAAATGTTATTGTCTTAATGACCATGCATACTTGACAACTGAGTAGTTCAGGATCTGGAATTACTCTCCTTGATTTTCTTATTACTATAGTAGATAGAAAAAGTATTGCAAAGTTCAAATTCAAAAACAATGCTGGACACAAAGTACAGCACATCCATTTTATTTCATTGTTCCCTAACATACGGATTAAGATGTGAATTGGGTTTCATGTCAAGAGAATGTAATTTGTGTTGAATAAATTGAAAACAAACCACATGAAATTAGATTCCTAAGTAGAGACTTGGGTTTCTAATGGAGAGTTAAATAAAAATACTCAAAGCAATACACGCCGAAAGCTTTTCAAGTAGGAAGCATAAGATAGATAGATACGTGATTGCAGCAACAAAATAACAGAGCATTTGAACTTGACTGAAAAAACATTTCAGATAGGACTTCAATCCTTTGCTTATGGATTTCATAACATATTAGAGCCGCTTTTGTGCGCAGATCTAAAAGGCGAAGCTGCTCTTCTGCAGAATAAAACAGATGCTTACCTTGTTGTTCCTTCTGAAATAAAGAATAACAGCACAGCATGTCTCTACAGGAGATGTGTCTGGGAAGTTGCTCTTTCATTCTTTTAATTTCCTCTTACAACTTTTACATTTTATTACAACATAAAATACAAAGAATGTTTTGAAAACAGTGGAGTGCAGCCACAGTTCTCTTCAAGGCTTCCTCCTCCACACATTTCCAGGCCTCAGAGAATGTAACATAACTTTGAGAACCTTCAGCTCTCGTTGACTGATGACCTAAAATTTGCTTTAACCTGATGTATTTGCATCTGGTAAGGATTAGGCATTTTAACCACACCACTCTAAACAGATCAAATTGTGTTGTTCACATTTCTGAAGACATTAAACAGTTATCTTCAAAACAGCTGAAGTATTTTGCTTGATGAGACAGAATATAATGACTGTTTTCTTAATATATTCATTGTAGCTTGTTGACCTGCTGGATGCTTGTTTGCAGTTAGAAAAAAAGGTCCAGAAATCATATTATCTGTAACTGGAAATAGAAGATCTGTTCAAAGGAAATAATCTTTACATTACTTTATGAAGTAGTCAAGTTAAGAAGTTGAGATCTGTTAATTTAGTTTTTTGAGAGATGCATGATTCATTGCCTCATCTGACACTTGTAGGTAAAATTGGGAAGTCTGTAAAAAGATTTGTATTTCATGTAGCCATTAATCGTTTGTAGCTGAGGGTAACAACTAATGTAAGGAAAAAGTTATTTACTCTATAGCAAGAAGAGAATGTTTAACTCCATAAGGTTCAAGTAATATGAATTAAAGAGGTGGGGGGTTGGTTTGTTTGTTTGTTTTTGAAAGTTACTAAATTTTCCATTTTAAAGAGTTTTGTTGTGCTGTCATTATGGACTTGTTTTCATAGCCTATAAAGGGTTGCTAAATAGTATGATTGAAGCCAAGTTATTTGTTTGGGTTCAAGAAGGGTCAGAATGATGAATGGTAAAGGATTATGTAATGAATAAGCTGAAGTATCAAACATTTAAAATGCTTTTTAGATGGGACTTCAGGAAAAGAAAATTTAAGAACCAGTGAAAATCATTAGCATTCTCCTGTGCTTTATGGTAATACTGTACATGACGCTTTGATTCAAAGACAAACTAAGTGCTTTTTAAATGTTACTGCTACAACTAGAATAAGCCTTCTAAACTTGATAGCAACAGGAGTGCAATACGTTGGAATACAGCATCCAGAACCCTTTTTTAAAGGGTAAGTCCCTCTAAAGACCCCTGCCAATTCTTATGCAAGTCCAGCAAATAGCAGATACTGTGTAGATATCGGATGCTTTCCAGAGAAAACACTTTGAAAGTTGGATATAAAAATAGAGGCATTTATATCTTTAGCCTGCCACCATAAACTGACACAACCCCAAGACAGGCATGCGTGCAATGTTTCAGTGACTAGGCACGGCATACTAAATCTTGCAATTTAGTAAGGCAGTATCAGGAGCTTTTCCTCTGGATGGCTGCACTATGGAAGGATCAAAACCACTATACAGTTTAGATAGGTTACACCTGTTGGCAGCTGACGGTTGGAAATGCAGCAAAATGTATAAAAGAAACACAGAGATAGAAGGGAAAACTATTATAATTTAATTGTAAGCAAAGTCAGAGAGCTTAGTGCATGCAGACTGGCAGCTTGGTAACTGCCGTCCAGAAATACAAAAGAACCAGGACATAAAGTTGCAAAATGTTTACCAAGTAATTTTAGCAAACTGATTTAAGTCCTTTGTGGTACAATCTCATGGAAGAATAGTAGAGTACAGGAAGAAATGAATTAGGGAGAAGTACCCATTCTATTCTTAATTAAAATGCAAGGTTTTAGAATGTATTCTGAAGAAAAAGGATATTTACTGATAGGAATATAAGGGAAATGGATGGGCTTTTATAAAAGGAATATTGTAGTAGATGATCTAATTGCTTTCTTAAACAATGGAAATACAACTGATCTCATCTGTCCAGATTTAATACTGCATGGTATTAAACACTAGCAAAACTGGAGAAGGAGATTAGCAGAGATGAGACAGAAAGAGGGACGTATTGGGTTGAAAGGAAGTTGGTAATAGTTCTCTGCAGGAGTTGATTTGGGGACATTCTGGTTTCATGTTACCATTAACAACCTTGACATAAGAATGGGTCACATATGAAAGTTGGAAGGCATAGTCAGCACAGAGTTGGATTGTTGTTATGCAGAAGGAACTCATTGATTTGGCTTTTAGGAGAGAAATGGAATTCCAATAGAATGGAATAGTTCTTAAAAAGAAAAATACACATCATCTCTCCTTCCCATGTAAAAGAAATGTGGAAACCTGGGGACTCTGACTCAAGAGAAAACTGAGGAGGAAGACAGTTGGGGTGCAGTGGTCAGCAGTGAAGTGACTGTGAGCTACTGTGTACTTCCTGTGTAAAACTGCAAGTATGTCAGAAGAGATGATTCCAGTAGAGTGTTAATGCCACTGTAAGGATCCAGTGAGACCCCCTATGGAATATCCTATACATTTCCCGTTACTTACATCCGAAACTGTAACACAAACAGGAAAGGATGATCAGAGAATGAAAAATCTCTTTTATGAGAAAAGAATAAAAATTCATTTGTGTAGCTAGAAAAACAAGGGCTGAGATCTGTTTATGTACAGAGTCTATATCTCATCAGAGGGATATTCACTACAGAAGGAAATAGGTTTTAAATGAGAAAACAATTTCAGCACAGGAAAAAATTGATAGGACAAAGTTAAGCTCAGTGAAGTTTGGTTATTATGTAGGAAAACTTTTGGCAATTTTCTGGTGGGCGTAGTGGTGCCAGGAAACGAATAATAATAAAAAAGTCCTAAGCCTATATGGAATTTCTTAAGTTTATAGAAGAAATTACACACAGGATGTTTGTAACAGCAAGGGAACAAACTCAGTAAAATTCAGGCTACTGGATTATACCTACACAGTAATATAATTGTGCTGGCAGTCAAATACAGAAGAAATGCACCTCCTGGCACAGTCAAAGGTGTGGTTGCCATGAAAATACAATAGAAAGCTGTCTCCAAAATACATCTGCTCTGCTGCTGCATGATCATTCTGAAACAAGGAGTTCGTTTTTCTATGTCGATGTTTGACCTTCATGAGAGGTTTTTCTGATAGTCTAGTTTGGGTGGTAAGATTCTCTTTGTTGACTTCACAGACAAAATAGTGAAGGCCTTAATTCTATAATAATAAAGCAGTGTTTTCTGTAACTTCAGTAGGCTGCTTCAGTATACGTGTAGTGTGTCTAGAGTTAAATTTTAATGTTGCTTAAAGCAGAGTAATAACAAATGGTGGTCTCTCTGCTAACAATTGCTAACAATGATATACTACAAAAATTGATACTAAAATCAATTACTGTTTTGCTTTGGTGAAACTAGAAGTAAATCCTGTATTAGTAAAAACAGATTTTGGATACATTTACATGCAGTAGTTAAAATGCAAACTAGGAAGTCAAGGTAAGAAACCAGTTTATCTTATTTGCTATATTTGCAGCGTGCCAAAATGTACACGAAAGAGTCCTGTTTTCACCATTTCTCCTAAAAAAATTTTGTGAATTTGACATGATAGTAAATTGTCTTAACCTTTTCATATTTTTTCAATTATTCAGATGGTGGATGTTTTTAATGTTTCTCTTTCTCCTTATATTTTTTTAATGCTAGTATCCACCTTTAACCTCTCCAGTTCCTGAATTACTCAAAACTCCCTCTACAATCGAACAGCACGTTACACGTTCTACTGCTACAACCACCCTCACCACAAATACTGTATCTGCAGCAAAGCCTGGGCCAACGTTGGTAAAGGTAGGTATCTGTAATAATGGCATCCGAGGACTATGTTCTTAATCTGTGTCCTTTTCCAATGCTATATTTAATGAAAAAATACATGAGTAACCTCATAGTGCCTATAACTAACAACAAGTTTTATTAGTATTCAGGAGAACATACTGGGTTGTTGACTGAAAGTTTTTGTATGCCAAGATCAGCCATTAACACTTGTAGGTACTGGCTCATTACTTCAAGAGGTCCAGCAGAATTATGCATTACATTGCTATAGAAGTTTTTAAGAAATAAGGACAATAGGTTTTTGCAATATTGAGTTTCTACTTTCTATTGGTGAAATTAATCTTTTCTCATCTACTTTTGTATGGAGAATAATTTAATAGGAACAGAGGCAACCGCATTCATAGTCTACCTATAACCAAACTGGTGAACAGTATTGCTCCTTTTCCACAACTATTTTCTTAGTTCATTTATTGTATAAGCAGAACACACTGTGTGAGAGAAGTTACTGTATCCTTGTATTTGAATATCAGAAAAACATACTCAGTTCTCTTGTCTGCACTGACCTAGCCAGCAGCATGGAAAACTTTTTCAAATACGATTAGAGAGGGGGTTGTGTTAGAAGATGTCTATAATATTTCATTTCAGGAACTTTGTCAAAGGTCAAAGCTGTGTAATGATTGTATGTAATGATTGTATGTGTATGTAGACTTCTACCTAACTCCATGAAATTAATTCTCGGTTAAATTTGCAAGGATGACCTCTAGTAGTCAATTTCTAATATAAATTTGGCTATATCCAGTGAAATCACTGGACTTGTACCAGCTTACTTAATGCAGGACCTTAATGACAAATTCAGATATCCTCCAAAACAGGCTATCTGTGTAATAAATGTGCATGGATCAACACAGGATTTCTGCTTTGATACCTTCTGTATGACTACGTAACTGCCTTCAACTTTTCACTCAAAATAATTTCAAAGAGCTTGTAAAGGAAGAGGGTTTTACCACATGTGCAGGTATTGCTAATAAGGATACTGCTGAAAGTTTCATAAGAGTAATCCTATAATTTACGGGACTGTCTTGTCCATGCTTTTAATCTAGACCTGTAAGTACTTCTGACCTGCAAGTGTTTACAGACAGACTTTAAGATCCTAGGTTTTACTTGTACAAAGTGCTAAGTGGCTTTAACTTACCTGTTTAAGAAGAATGCCTCTTTGCAATGACAGGTCATGACTAGCAAAATCCCTAGCTTCCTTTGTGCCATCTATTAAAAAAACATTCACGAACTGCGATTTGATGACCCCTTCTTGTGCACAGTGTAAGCCAGCTAGAGTATGTTAACTTTTCAAGGATGGTAAGCGATCCTTTTGGGCAGGTTTGCCCGGATAATTGTATTCAGCAACTCTTCTGCAGTAAATGTGCTCCTGTACGCTTTATCTTTGTACCTTGCATAATTGCTTGAAAATGAAATGTCTATTATAGTTGTTTCAATCTTTACCATCCATAAACAGCAAAGCCACCCAAAGAACCCAAATGATAAGCATCGGAGCAAGAAGTGTAAAGAACCTAAGCCAAGGGTGAAAAAATTGAAGTATCATCAATATATTCCACCTGATCAGAAAGGTGAGAAAAATGAACCACAAATGGACTCCAACTATGCTCGTCTGCTACAACAGCAGCAACTGTTTTTGCAGCTGCAGATCCTGAGCCAACAGCAACAACACTACAACTACCAGACAATTCTACCTGCACCGCTGAAGTATGTGAAGCATTATTTGTGTCCTTTAAATATACAGCAGTTATAGACTTCGTGCTTTAGAAGTAAATGTGTTTTGCAAATGTTAAGAGGCGGTTGGAACCCAAGAAAACTTAAATGGCAGCGTGCATCACTGTGGGTATTACTTGCCTCATCTAACAAGGTGATGAGGTGGTTCTCCTGTTAAAATACTCCTGAAGTCTGATAAGCCTTTAAGTGGTCCTGGTTATTTTTGTGTGACATGGAAACAGAACCTCCTACCTGTCAGATGCATTTTTTCCAACCAGATGCATATTTGAAACTCAAAAGCATTTACGCAAAAGCAGGAAAGTTTTGACACCATTTTCACTCTAACATGACATAGGTAGGCAGAGCAGAAGAGAAGCTTACAGACGATGGCTTTTACAAAGACATGCACTATTGTTGTGTTTTTGTCTTTTTACATCAGTTTCACAGACCACATTTTTGCAGTTTACAAATAAGAAGAAACAGTCATTTTGAAGTAGGTAAAATTTGTATATTGTTCGTAGCCTCATCTCTAATGCTTATATGAGTTCCTCATCAGTGTTGATCTTTAGCACTTCTAACAGTGAGAAGTACACTTTACGATTTATAGGTTGAAGCAGTCAGAAAAATAAATCTTTAAAGAGTTGCCAGCACCATATAGCAGAATAAGAAGCTGACTATCTGCAGTTTCATTCTCACCATCTAAGACCAATCTTTTCCTAGAAGTGCTTACAGTGTAACATGCCACAGTCACACAACCCTGTTTTTTTTTAAAATGAGTTTTCACTGAGTTATTTTTCCTCAGCAAGTGAGGCTAGAAAAGTTAAAGATACCATCTGTGGTTATATTTATAATTACCATGTATCCTAACATTTGGACTAGAAATGTTTCTGCCTGCTTACCCACGCTTCTTATGTTCCATTTACTGACATTTCAGAAACGTTTCTTCATAAATCAGTTGAACGAAATGAAAGAGCTGACTTATGGTACCTAGTGTAAATGATGGCATTTTTAATTTTTTTTTACAATTATTTTGAGATCCTTGTATGAGATTCTTCATATGAGTACAGCTGATAAAAATGCATCATCTTCAGAGTAAACTGCCTTCACATCAGTCCTGACTATGTATGAACATTGTACGTGTATGTAGGGTTAATACATGAGAGTTCAATATTGTGGGTTTTTTTAATTTATGTCAAACAAAAAGGTAACTAGTTGCCTTAGCTGATGATTAATTTGTATAAACTGATTCTGCAGTCCATAGTATCCTTCAGGGATGCTATGACAATAATAAAAACTATGAAGCATAAATTAGTACGCTTAACTGAAGAGAAAATAAAATATCAACATACTACTCTTGTTTTCTTCTCTGTGCTATTCTGTTAAAAATATTTAATGGTAATGTTTTATGTTAAATATGCGTTTGTAAAAAAAAAATTAATTTGTTCATTAACTTGATAGACACTAGATTCAGAATCACAGATTCTTGATTGAAAACATAATATATTTAGCATTGACCTTATTGTCCCCCTTTTTCTTATCACTTGAAGGCCACTGAATGACAAACAGAATAACAACGGGAATACGCCACTGAATACTTTGAATAACAGTACACCAACATCAGCTGCCAGCTCACCAAGACAGAATAGTAATATTCCTAGCCGGAAACCAGGACCTCTACCTTCAAGCTTGGATGACTTGAAGGTAAAAAATAAGAGGGATTTGTCCGTTCCTGTGCATCACTATAGGTCATAACTTGCAAACTGTTACTGTCAAGAATAAGCCCAGATATTATTTACCAATGAAAACTGTACTTTTCTCTTAACTGTTTAGAATAAGGTTGTAAACTTTTCATACACAACTCTTCTGGACTTAAATATTTGTTTTGATTTAGCCTCCTCACATGTATATATTCTAGAAATGACATTTCTTTCCCAAAGAATTAGAAGAGGAAGAAGAATTTCAGCCAGGTTGTATAGGTACATAATTTGATACCTTGGGTAAACTGTAAAGTGCACTTCATGAACAGTAACTTCCTCATGACAATTTTAGTATATCAATGAAGAGGTTTATTTAAGCAGTATAAATTAAAAGATGCCTAGTAATAACATATTTAGAGAGGTCACTGCTATAAAGCCGACACAGAAATAACACTAGTAAAAGAGAATAGAAAATAAGAGATCTTCTTACGAGAGTTCAACACGTTATCTGAAAATGAACACTAAATTTCATAAAAGCTTCTTGAAGTTATACTGTGTAAACTCTGTTTAAACTGTGATATGAAGGCATTGGATAGGATTTTCCTCCTTCAGAAATACATTAAGAGGAATTAATACTGTGAGGGACCTAATGAAAATGAATCTGAAGAAGCTTGAGGGGGTTTGCATTCTGATCCTTTCAATCAACTACACGAATGTGCCAAACCCAAGCAGAGGAGTAGGGACATCTATTGAGCAGTTCATTCATTTCTCCTTTCCTTTACCAAGGTGTTGGGTTTCTGAGGGATGGGAGTGAGTATTGTTTTAGACTTGAAGGGATAAAAAAGAGGTTTTGGAAGATCAGATTCTCAAGACAGTAATGTATTGTTGTCAGTTAAAGCCAATCTTTTAATATGAAACAAGTCTATAAAATGCAATTCAAACAACAGTGTGTGAAATAAGCTTTTCAAACTTTAGGTTATTAACTATTAACTTTTTAAGATATTTAAGTTAGTATCTGAATTTGTGCTTTGCAGTGATTAAAACTGTTCACTTACCCATTTCTGCATAATTTATTGATGTTCCTGCTAATGTGGTAACAGTAACATAAGCCATACTTGCAGACCTGCTGGTAGTGGTTTTAACACTCAATCATCTAAATCAGTTCTGATTAAGAATTCAGAAATGCATTGTTGAAAAACAGACAAATTGGAATGCACTCTCAAGCAAGCGTAGAGGATACCAGACTGGGGGAAACAGCTGATAATCACTGTTAGGTAGACAGTTATTTAACATAAAATTGCTGTGGTTCTTACAGATGTTAGGCAAATGGATTGCTGTGACTTTTCATCATTTCCAAATCCTGAAGACCTATAATTTAAAATTCTAGACTGGCAAAGTACTGAAATATTACTGAGGTCACTACCTTTTATTCTTTTAGAGTTGATTCTAACATATATATAGCCCAAACATGCTACAGTTAGATGCGGTGTATGTATATCATAAACAGAAGCCATTCATTGTGACTGTTCTTTTTTAATTGATATTTTGAAGCACAGAATTAATTTACACTCAACACATTTGTACTTCACTTTGTAAGCTTATTGGAAAATTGAGAACATTTTTATATCAGAAATTAGATTAATTTTGACTGCCTATATTTTTTATGTTTGTAAAAGAAACCCAGATGGCACATAGCTGTAACTATTCAGTTGCTAATTACAGAGAGGATCTTTTGTGTTTGATGGGTCTATTGAATCATCCAACTAACCTGATAAAATTTCTCAGAAATTGATCTATCTGTCTTGATAGTGTAGCAAAGGGCTTCAGTGTGCTAGTGTTCAGTGCTTTTATCTGCACTGCTACCATCATCTATAGGTTTGCTTCAGAAGTTTTTAGCCCAGAATTGGAGCTGTATGTTCATTTTCCCATTTTGAATATTTATGAAAAATCAGCATAACTTTGCTACTATTCATTGTACAACTGAACACTATTAAGGTTTTGGCTACTTAAACAGTGAAAGTAAGTAGCAGGTCATGGAAACGTGCTCATGGATCATGCACGCTGTCAGAACCCAGAGATGTAATAACTAGAGAATATGTTGAAAAATAATTTTTCTTACTAAGGTGTAATAAGGTAGAATGTGTATAAGTAATTTTTTTTTATTATTATTATCGTGTTTTATTTTATTTCAGGTAGCGGAGCTTAAAATGGAGTTGAAATTGAGGGGATTACCAGTGTCTGGAACAAAAACAGATCTTATTGAGCGTCTGAAACCCTATCAAGATCTTAATAACAATGGAGTTGCTATTAGTAGCTCTGTTACAGTAACCACTTCTACTGGGGCCACAGGTAGCACTGGGGAAGTGACTGTGGCATTTCCTGTTGCAACACTAAATAAACCAGTGGCTAATACGATATCCAGCTTTCCTCCAGAAAAAACATCTACTGGATCTGGCTGCAAAGTAGTAAATACTGAAAACATTAGCTCTCCTTTGCCTATATCTCCCTCTCCTTCAGAACAATCTAGTCTAAGCACAGATGATACTAGTATGGCAGATACTTTCACAGAAATGATGACCATGATGTCACCATCCCAGTTCTTAAGTACTTCACCACTAAGAGCAAATATGAGTGACGATAATCAGAATCGCAGTAGTGGAACCATCTCAGCCATGGAGTTTGATGTAGCAGAAAAGGACCGCAAGCTTCAAGAAAAAGAAAAGCAGATTGAAGAGCTCAAAAGGAAACTGGAACAAGAGCAAAAACTTGTGGAAGTATTGAAAATGCAACTTGAGGTTGAAAAACGGGGACAACAGCAACAGTCTCAGACTTCTGGTAACTCAGCTGCTTTGGAACAGAAACAATTCAGTGCTGCTATCAAAGATGAAAATGCTCTTACTGACTGCTCTAGTACAAGTCAATCTGTACCTGTAGCTAGTCATTCTTTAGGACAATCGGTATATACTAGTGGCCAGAATCCAGTTGCCAAAAAGGCGGTTGTTATCAAGCAGGAGATACCTGTGGCCAAAGCTGAACCTCAGAATGCCATTTCTCAATTTTATGTTAATCCTCAGAGGCAGCCACAAACTGCAGTTGTTGCCCAGCCTCAAGCTTTATTAACTACCCAAGGAACTGCACAGCTGCTCCTTCCACTATCTATCCAGGGACCGAATTCTACCACTGCGGTGCAGCTACCAGTTGGAAATATAAAGTTGCAGGTAAGGGTGTTTTTATTTTTCATCATGTAAACTGCATGGCACTATTTGCATAATTTAGTATAAATAGGTAAATGTGCTCCTTGTAAGATTAACTTAAAAATCAGGTTTAGCCTGTTTCTGCTTTAGGGAAAAGAGTAGAAAAACTTAAGAGCCAATCTCTTTATAACTTCTTCTAGTACTTGCTTTCTTTGCGACTTTTGTTCCCAGATACTCCTTCCTGAAAATTGTCTTACCATGTACTGCCTCCATGCAGAGTTGGTTTTGATTTATATCAGCATATACCACCATTTTGTTAACTCCAAATTGTAATAGAGAGCTACAAACCCAGTACTTTATTTTGAGGTATACCCGTTTGCAAAATGTGTGTTTGAACTTTCTTGTGTGGTGATGGCTCATTATATTTAAAAATGTGAATGCTAGGTTGTAGAACTCTAGTGGAGCTATAAAAAGAAACCATGGTTACACAAATATTATTTCTAGGCTGATTATAGGTAGTAAAACAGTGAATAAATACAGCATAAACCAAGATAGGTTATAAATGAAGAGGTATAAGAGTAATCTGACAAAGCTGAAACAGTTTAACCTGTTGCTCTAAGGTAGAATTAAGCATGTACTTCCCAGTGGCATTATTGGGACATAGCTAGATGAAATCCCCTGCCACCCACATGGTTATTGTGCCAGCAAAGTATTCTTTCAGCTCCAGTGTCTACGTGGCTGTTGTGGCATGTTGTGGGCCTAGGCTTTGGTGCTAGCATGTGCACCATCATATTTAGCAATACCTGTGAGGGCTGTAAAATTCTGATGGGGATGGGCCCCACAGTCCACAGTAAAAGAGCTATTCCTAGTAGCTACGCATCCAGACAGATCTTTGTCTAAATTGTTCTAAAATCCTGCTAGAATTCTGCAACAACCTTAAGCAGCTTGTTCTGGTATTTCACTTCACTGATACTGCAGAAAGTTCTCCTAACTACCAGCTAAAATTGTCTTTCCTGAGGTTAGACACGCTTCTTGCCTTTCAGTGGCCATTGAAAACTACTATGATCTTCTAAAAAACAACTTTTCTTGCATCATCAGTTTTGTCTTTCTGGTTACTCAAACTCAGTTCTTAGAGTCCTTTCTTACTGGTTATGCTCGCTCTATCTCTTACTATTTTCATTGCTCTCCACTGGACCCTCTCCAGTTTGTCTTTATCTTTTTTGAACTCTGTTGGCAAAATAACCACCACCTTTTAGCTGGGAACTCACCAGTACCAAACAGACTAAAAATTTTGTCTGCTATACACAGTTCACACTCATCCTTCCCAGAATATATGCTATTGCTATTCTGCATAATCTATGCAATAGATTTTTACATGATGTAATTTACTGTGAGATACGAATAATGCAAATATTTTATCTTCATCCTTTAGGCTCAATCACAAGCTGGAATACAGACCCCATCACAAATACCTGCTCCTATTTCTTCCTCTGGCCTGGTCCAGACAGCACCTCAGATGCATACTCCACAATCAAAACAAAATACCATCACGCAGCATGCACTTGGTCAGACCCAACAAATCAGAAAGGTTTGTGGATAGCAATAAGCATTACGATAAATAGTTGTGTAATCTAATTCTAGGCAGTACTTTTAGAATCTTTTATGTGTCATCTGCGTCATATATAAACAATCAAGTCGCCTAACATCTCTGTACCATGATTTTCTGTGTGATACAATGGGCTTGTAAGTCCTTCTCTTTACAAAATTTTAGTCCATGCAGGACTTTATTTTTCAGTTGCAAATAAATACATAAGGCTAAAGACTTTTTATCTTAATGGTACTCCTATGGCACCACTCTTACTGCGTTCTTCCTCATGCTTGGCACAAGTGGTATACCAGGTATTCCAGTCAGTTTCTTTTATTTGCCACTGGCTCAAAATGGAAGATTCTTGTAGGCAGTTCTTAAGACAAAGCTTTTACCTATGATTTCAGAGATTTATTCTTTTATAGGAGTTCCTTTTAGTTTTCCTACTTTCCTTGTTGATTTCATCCTTACTTAGGAAGAAAGCTATGGACTCAGATACTGAGGATAGCAATTCCAGTGAGTCAAAATCCCACCACACCTATGGTACATCTCTTCCTGAGGAATGCAGGGAATAGATTCTGAGAGAGATCCTTCTTTTCCTCTCTACTCAAAACAATCAGCTCTGAAATTTCCCATTCCAAACCCTATGTTCATCAGCACTGGATGCACAGCTGTGAGTGCCGATCCAGTCGTGTCCATCTGGTAACTGATATCAACCCATCAGCACCAGTCATCACAAGAGAAAAGGCTTTCTCCTCCTTTGAGCCTCTTCCAGGCTGACTTCTATTACTAGGAACTCGGAGATTGGTCTTTGACCTTTATTGCTTCCTTATCAGTGCTATTGACTCTAAGGCTCCTATCACTTAGGAGAACAACGTTTTTCAGCCTGCCCTAAGGAAAGGATAATTCAGGAACAACTGAAATTTCAAGATGAAGATGGTAATTTTTACGGTATGTTATGTAACTGTTACAAAGTATCTCAGCCTTCAGAATTTGTATTTCAGTTTACAAAACTGCATCATAAAACCCACATTCTGATGTGATTTCGGGCTTCTACCTGTACAGTGTCCTCTAATCTGCTTCTGCTAAAGCTCTTGTTCCAGATAAGAATTTATCTTAGAAGATGTATGATTATGCCCTGCCATTCTCTAGACAGCTGGCTAATAAAGGGGAACACAACTAAATGAGCATCATCACTCTTCAGACTGCTTGTTCAATCTGTTTAATTTCATGGACATTGAGGTTATCCTACAGAAGTCAAAACTGACATATATCCAAAAACCAGATTTCATCCAGGTTCTCTGGGATTTGGTGAGGGGCTAATCTTATCTTGTTAATTCGACAGGTCCCATATAGAAATTCTCTGGTCATCCTGAGGCGTGTACTTGTGCCAGAGACTTGCAGTTTGCCTCCTCTGCTGTCTAGAAGTTCCTTGAAATGATTGCAGGGAATAACCAAGAATTGCACCCTCTGGTACCCTATTCAGATCAGTTGTCATGGAGACCACATAGTTCCCAGCAGACTTTAGTCTGCATCTGGCTATCCTGGAGCTGAACAGCCAGCCTATCTTAGCTTTTTTTCTCACAATCTACTGCCATCTTTTACTCAGGAAACGAGATGGTGTAATTGCACTGGTTTTTTACATCAGAATGTAAAATACTGATGTGATACAATAGATCAGGAGAGTCTTCATGCATTCAGCATTAGATCTACCTGTCTGCTGTTTGCATTTCATGAGGCTTGGATATTTCAGCAGGCAGACTGAGCTAATGAACTGTGAGTGAGTAATGCTACTTACTAATTTAACACTTTTTAGTGAAGTTGGTCTTCCTAATAGTGATCACCTCCATAACCAGTTGTTTTCCAGAACTGGTTTCCCTTGAATCATGTAGACTTTCTCAGGTAGCTCTGATTTTTATGCAAATCAGCTGATTATTCCATTTATTTTCTCCTACACACTCGAGGTGTCTCTTCACATTCTAGCTGCCACATGGCCCTTGTTCTTCAATTCATTCAGTAATAAGGAGACATCTCCATAGCCATTCACCTCAGTGGTACACAGCTGGAAAGTACAACAGTTTTCACACAGATGATCCAGGTGGCTAACAAAAACTGTATTAAGCCCTCTCACAGCAGACTTCATTTGGTATTCAGACTGTGCTCCACAAATCTTGTCCTAGCTTTATCTCCATCCCTGATCTAAGATTTGTCACACCTTTGTCACAAAGGTATCTGGGAGTGATACTGAATTTAAAAGAACAGTCTTATTCATTCATACATACATAGCTCCTCTTCGTCTCCCTTTAACTTAAAAATATGAGAAGTAGGATACTGCTTGGAATCATCTGCAATGAGTGTATGGACTATCAGTTGAAGAAATAAAAAGGTTATAGTTATATACCAGTAACCAAATATACAGTTGATACCCAAGTTCATCAGTTGTATCTTTTGCCTCTCCCTCACTACTCATAGATATCTGTAGTTAAAATAAATGAGAATTACATAGCACAAGCCAAACCATTCTGTCTTAAAACAGGCAGCATAGGACAAGTGTGGATACATATGCTAGTTTGTATCAGGCCAGAAATAAGTTAATTTTTTAATTGTCCACTAGGTGGGGAAGTCATGCATACTGTCCATACTCTTCTGAATGTATTTCGGAAAAATTTTATTACACTTCCTCCTGCTTCCTGGAAAATTGCAGGAAAATATTTTTAGTTGAATGAAAACATGTCACAGCACAAAGTTTCTTTCAAAGAGTAATTGTTCTAGATTAACAAATTATTCCACTGGAGGGAAAAATCAGTACAAATAACACTCCCTTAATAGGGAATTTAAGCAAGCAAGTATTTTAAAAAAAGTCTTAAACTTTATTAATGTCATTTACCCAGTGAATTTAATTTAAAAAAAACGCAACGCACAACCTAAGACTGATATATTATTCCTTTACAGGTTTTTCCACCTACCACATCAAATACAGTATTTTCCTATCAGACTGCACCAGTTACAACACCTTCACAATCTTTTATTAATAAAACATCAAACTCTAACATTCACACTGGTGGTAATCAGGTTCCCTCTGTGCAGAATGGACCTGCTACTCCCAATAAGGTAAGATCAGCCCAACAATGTTCCATAAAATTCAGTTTTATATTATTATTCTTAAATAACATGTGACTATGTACATACTGTAGTTCACTCAAGGAGGAATAATGTTTTGTAGATTTTAATAATGCATATATGTATGTATGTGTGAGAAAGAGAGAAAGAAACTATTACTTTATCCCTCTGATTACCTGTGCTATTGTTATTTGTAAATACGTAGATTGGTACGACAAAATAGTATAATCTATAGAACTTGATACATCTTGAATTCACTAGAACGTATTGTTTAGTCATAATTTTGTTATTTCACACAGCCTGGCTCTCCGTCTCAAGCCCAGCCTTATATTGTTCAACAATCCCTCTTCAACAACGCAGTATCCAAGACAAAAGATCCTCCTCGTTATGAAGAGGCCATAAAACAGACTCGCAACATTCAGACATCGCACCGTGAGGTAGTTAGTTTCTCCTGTTTAGTCCATTAAAAACATTCTTTTTTTCTTAAGAATTATCAAAGCCATTGCTTATTTTAGTTTTTTGTTTGGTGTCAAGATTTTCTACCATACCCTGTTAATATTTTCATAACTGTGTTTAACTACAGGACTCCTGTTCCATGATTCTTTTTATTAAAGCAACAGACATGTAAATAAGTCTTAGAGTATCCAGTTGGTGATGTATATAATTGGGATAATGCTGCTATTGCTACTTAACAATAGCTAGCCTTCAACTGACTTGTTTCAAGGATGTATGATACCCAAACTTCAGACTTAAAAGAGAGAAAATATATTCATATTTTCCAAAGTGAGTAAACTTCAGGAGAATGTGTGTGTGTTTATGCACACTTCGGCAAACATATATATATACATGAGCACAGGTGCTTGCTTTGAAAGACTCTATATTTAGTGAGCTTGATGAATAATCCTATGCAGTGCTTTGTCAGTTTACCATGATACCCTTCATGTTGGAGGAAAGTTGCAAACAAAACTAACCTCATGCGTTTCAGAATTATCTCAAAAGGTATAACCTTGTAGTGACTTAGTATTAGTTGCTGGTTTTGTGGTGGCAGACACTCAGGCAGAATATGGGTATCTAATGCCATTTCATACGTTCTTGGCATGTGTGGGAGATCCTCACAGCGAAGGCATGCAGGTCTTCTTACGCAACTTCTTACGGAGGGAAACGTTGCCACCGAGGATGAGGATA
>NW_009194392.1:0-6732 GCF_000690835.1 Fulmarus glacialis
GTGCCGGGCGGCCCCTCAGCTGGGCTTCCTGAGGGGCAGCAAGGCCGACTGGTGCCGCCATCCTGGGAGGGGCAGACGAGGTGCACGTTCTCGTCCTTCGGCAGCGGCCTGCCCGACCTGGTGGTGACCCTGAAACGTGAGAAAACAGAGGAAACGCCTTCAGAGATTTGTCTTAAATAAACCAACAATCGGAAGGTCTCTGAAGAACTCTTCCGAATGAGGTCTGGGTGAACCTCCAACCCTTGATAAGGCTACATTTTCTTTTGTTGACATCTGTGTTCTATATATATTCAATTGTACTTACGTCTTTGTGTATATGTACAGATAGGGACGTGCACGTATTCTCAGAGACATAAGAAAGTCTTGCCTATGGGAAAAGAAATTCTTGTCCTTTAACTTTGCCTTAAAAATCACTCAAAACTGTACTAAGAACTGTACAGACAAATTGTTCCATTTGGGAAATTAGAATTTTGAAAAAGCAAGGCGTTCTATTTTCTTAAAAACTGGTATCTTTTTTTACTTGATCCACTGCTTCACTGAGGTATTTAAAATATTTTAATTACTGAGAATAATTGTTTTTATGGAAATGGCTGGCTCAACAAGTTACCTGCAAAAATAGCTAGAGTTCAGTCAATCTTGTGAAGTTTCCAGTGCATTTTAGAAGATAATTACTTTAGTTCTAGCTATGTAATATACCTTTTTTTCCCCCAGAAGAAATACAGTTTAATGGTCATGTTTTTTTCCTCTGTAAGTTACACATTTTGTGCCTTAGCCTTCTCAAAAATATTCATTGAAGTTTTATCCCCATGTTGGAGTTGCCCTTGGTTGTTGGCGTTTTTTTCCTAACAGCTAGCATTCTGGTTTGGGATTTATTGGCTTTACTGGATTTTATTTGGATTTTCATCCCTCTTTGCATCAGCTGTGTCATTGCAAGAACTTTTCCCTGATTTCTAGTAAGCCAGAACTTTCATTCATAGACCAAATTCTCCACTGCACACAGAGATTCTGCCTGTCTGCTTGGTGTCAAATGTGATGCTGACTACACTTCAGAGAATGCTATTGTGGCACTTCTAGTTTCATGCTTATACGTAAAATTTTTATTTTAGTATTTCATCTGTGCACAAACTGTGATTGTGATGACTGGCTTTCTCTCAGTATTCAGTACAATGCTGTCTAGATGCGTCTTGAATTCCATCGCTTTTCATCTGGTCAGCAAGTCACCATGCGAGCCTATTATTTTAGTCACATAGTGTGAATGGAAGTCATTCTGGCATGGCATCTTGACTTGAGAGCAGCATTCCACAGCAAATCTGACCTACCTGCTTGGCTGTCTTGGAACTGACTACTTTCTGCTACTTGCAGGCATACTGAATAGGTGTACTTTCCTCAGAAAACTCTCTGCAGATGGCTGAAATTGTGTTATACCTTTACAATCCATTAAATGATCAGTGCACAGCAGGGTAGTAAGAAGCAGCTGAGGGTCTGCTCCTTCTCGGTCCCTTGTCTTGCTAATACTGTAGGTTGTTCTGGAAATCTCTTTCGCTAAGCATAAACTATTTTCCTACTTCCTCTGTGCTGATCATTGTAATTTTTAAGGTCTTCATCCATTTTGTCACCAAGCAAATCTCTCTCTCTCTCTCTATATATATCTCTATATATATCTAGTTTAAGAGCTTACATGAAGTGCTTTGTTTCTCATTCTGTATGGTGGTTTTGCAAGCAGGCTGGACTTCGGCTTTGTGAAAGCCTTCAGAGATGGCAAGTATGCTACACTGAGTGTAGAATCTCAAACTTGCCCAGGTAGTAGCAAACCCATGCCACTTCAGGTCCATTGAATGCACGGTGTGAAGGGGAAGGCTTGGAAGTAGTAATAGTGAGTAAAGTTTGGCTGTGCACTAGAAATGTTTATGCCTGGATGGAAGGTAATGCAGACCTTCTGGTCAAGATTGGAGTGGTCTGAATTCTACCTAAGTCCCTGACTGGCTAAATACATTTGCAGGTCCAAAACCAATGAGATGATAGAAAATGCTGGCTATGTGGACTTAAGTAGAATTTGAGCCATCTTACTTGAGTCCTATATGTGCCCAGGGTTTTCATGACCTCTTTACTTCTTTTGCAAACATTTTAAAAAAAACAAACTTCAATTTTTGTGGCTTAGTCTGCTTTTGAGAACTTTGCTTCTAGACTTGTCTTTTTTTTGTAGCTATCCAGTTGTGAAAAAGATGAGAGGTTTTGATTTCGTCTAATAAAAGGAAATCAAACATATCTTCTCTTTTTGGATCGTTGTATGTTATGTAAGTACTTTGTACTGTGTTTCAGAAGAACATGAGAGAGACATCACCAGTGGAGAGTTACAAAAGGGCTTTGCTATAAAGGGAAAGTTAATCCTTTTAAAGTGTCACTACAAGTGAATTTGTGGTCTTTTGGGAAAGTCGAGCAGATAAAATGGATTGATAGAGTTATTTTGAAATCTTAATTGTCAGGCTAAAATAGACCAGCTGTATTCCTGTTTAAGAGTCTGCAGTAATTTTCAAAGTACATTCCTTGTGTGCAAGGTGCTGAGGATGTCATCTGTCCTGAAGTTTGTTAGAAAGTAAACTTGTTTTATGATGCCTTAACAAAAGTAATGATGAAGAGTCCTTGTTTCAATAGAAGAATAGCCCTGTTTGAAATTGCTGACAGTACAGATATCACAAGTCTGGTGAATTGAGCTCTTCATTGGTATTTATATAATCCATACGAAATAGACTTGAATGACCCATGCTATTATAAAGGTGGAAGCAGATGAAGGGAGATGTAATTCTGGAAATTAAAGAAAGTAGAGGTTCATTTTGATGAACCTTCAGGTTTATTACTATCCTGTATCTTTTCCAGTGAATAACTTCTTTTTCTTAATATTCCCATAATTCTATTTCTCGCACTTTCTTCTTTATAATTCATGGGCTGTGAGCTTTTTTGTCTGTCCCTTTCTTTAAATACCCTCTCTGTTTCTCAGTATATATGCTTATAAAATCCATTTTTATATATTATGTTTTTTTTTTTCTTCTGTGGAAGTATGGAACTTGACAGAGAGTCAGCAGTAATTACAAATAAAGCTAAGGCAGTTCTGCTGTTTGTCTCTGCCAGCCTCTTACTGCAGAGACATGCTGCATCCTGCAACAGAATACTAGAAACATCTATCATTGCTGAAAGCTGCCAACAGGAATCCCAAATTTTACCTAGATAGCATCTAAGCCAATGCATTTGCAGTATACCTCTTTAGACACTCTATTTTCTTAATTTGCCACTACCTTTCTTGTTTCCATCATTGTGTGCTGCTTGTTTGAGAAAATGGGGAAAAAATTGCTGACAGCATGTTGTAAGGGAGGCACCCTTTCTGTAAAGAATATTGTGGTTTTTATCGTATTCAAGATTTATTGCAGCATTGAAATTATAACATACTACAGAAATGCCTTTTTTTTTTTTTGCACACATTTAAAAAAACCCCAAACTTCAATTTTTGTGGCTTTTTTTCCTGCGGAGGCTCTGTGCTTGCATTCCACCCTGGCTGGAATTTTAGCACACTGTTAGGCTTCAGCACGGCATAAGAGAGGCCCAGAACTTTTTCAGGCTTTCTGCTTCAGGAGACATACTTAGAAAAAAGTTGACTGAGAAAAAGCTGTTGTTGCAATTGGTAAGATCTATGCAGAAGCAGGGTATGTTTTTTTGCTGTTTGAAAGAGTCGGTTGTGTTTTAAAGGTTGGTATTCTTCAGGATGACAGAGGGGGACCACAGAGCAAATACTTAGGTTTGAGTGAGTGCATGCATTGATATTAACTCTGTTTTATACCTAGTGCACAGAAGGGAAGAGGAATGGGGTAAATGTCAACTGCATTAAAGTGGAAATTAAGTACTTTAGGTGGAGGGTTCTTTCTGTTTCATTATTTCCATGGAAGTAGGTGCTTCTGAAAGAACAAGAGAAATGAAGCCTCATTTTTAGCTATCTTGTAAAGCAATCCAGATATTTAGAGAGAAGGAAAGTTGTGGTTGAGTGCGAAATACTGAGTAGGGGTTATTGTTGGTATTTCTTTCAATAAAGATTTTTGTTTCTTTAGTATAGAAGTTCCTTTTAAGTTATTTTACTGGGTATGCATATGTTCGTTAGGGTATTTCTTGATATATAAGCAGTCAGCTTTGAGCTTACGGTGTTATTAGTTGAAATTTACTTTCAAGTGGCACATGGTTGGATTTGTGTTTGGACATTTAAGTTATGATGTCATGAGCTCTATACAGGTAGTCTACAAACAAATAAGATATTCTTTACAGTGTGTTATTTTACTGGGCTAAAATAAATTATTTCCATTGATTTCCAAAACTGGAAGATCTTTTCCACGCATGGGAGATAAAACCTTCAAAACCACAAACAATATTTAGTGATACAGTTAACTAGTACAAAGCATTGTTTGCAGTAATTAACCAGTTATCTTCTTGGAGTTTCTTGCCTGTAGACATAGGGGTTTTTAGATTTAATTTTTAAAAACAAAGGTGTAGTTGCTAAGGTGCAGATTCCTATCTCCTGTTAGCTCTGAGGATTTGTCAGGGGACAAACTGTAGAGGGTTGACCTATGTCCATACATTTAACATTGAGTAAAAGCACACTAATACAGTTAATGAAGGAAGATTATTCAAAAAATTGTTAAATGTTTCTGATTTAAATTTGATGGCATTATTTCTAGCTGGAAGAACTATGAAATGTTACAGTTATCTGTTTGAGGAAAAAGGCAGTGTGCAGGAGAAAGCATTAAGAGATGTTACTCCAAGAGTGCCCTGTGCATGGAATTCTCACTGTATTTTAGCACTGGGAGTAAGGACTTAACAAAAAACCCAAAAACCCTAACATATTTAAATTTTGCTCATTGAGCATTATGTTACAGACTTAGATGCAGCCATCAGCTGCCTATGGACAGAGATACGCTTCTCTAGGAATAACTGTCAGTTTTTGGTGAGAGGCTGGGTGTACGGGTGTGATTTTTTGATTTGGACCTGAGACGCCATCTGCCAAACTGAGCAGCTGTGGGCCATGTAACTTGTAGGTGGTCCTATATGATGATGTGAGGTTCAGAATAATAGTATGCATTTTATCATTTTATTCATGCTTGCACTTCACTCAAATCAATCTATCATTAAACTCACAATCCAACTGTATCCTGTTAATTCCCTGGTTAACCAAAAAGAGTGTCTCCCTACCATTTTTGAAAGACTTTTTATTTCTTTTTTTTTAACCCCAAGCTACTTTATTGAGCGGCTGATAGTGTGACTCCACAAACACAACGGCAGAATTGACAGCAAAGGGTGATGCTGTGACATAGGAGGAGGAGTAAGTAACTGGAGGAGGGTGCAGACTCACTTAGACAGAATTGCTGCCAGAGGCTCTATCGTGAAGCTATCCCCAGGTGTCAATATGTTGGAAGCTTCGCTGGTAGAAGATCCAAATGGGTCTAACTGATGAGCCTTAGCATTCTGCATTGTCTGAATTCTTTAAGGCAAGGCTAATGCTTGACAGAATTCCTCAGCAATACATCATCAGCTTGAGTCCAGCCTGGATCAGCATTAATTAAAAGTTGTTCTTTGGTGGCTTCTACTGCATAATGGGTGTCCTTTGCCCTCTTGTGTCTCTCTCCATTTTCTAGCGGCTGACAAAATAAGCAGAGAGACCCAGAATTATATGAATTCTGGGAATTGAACTGTCTTTTAACACTAGTGAAGCTTTTCATTAAATTCAAACCTCAAAGTAGAGTTTTAGTATATTACCTGAAGTTACTATTTTGTAATAATTGTTGTGAAGAAGGATAAGAATATATACACAATGACATCATGTAGTAATTCATTACAGTTTACTACATGAATGTCTGCAGTATTTAATAATACACAGTAATGCAGTGCAGTTCATTACAAAACACAAGCAATTGAAATTACTGAAGAAATTTGTCTAAACAGAATACAGTCATCCAAGTTATGGTTACTCAAGATACAAGTTGTTACTCTAACAAAACATTGGTTCATCTTTAGTCATAATAGTTGATTATAATACTGGTTTCAACTGCTACTGAAAAGTTTTAAAATAAGTCCTCACACAGTCAAAATTCTTTAGGTCACCTTGCCATGCTTTGATTCCCAATGTGGGGGTTCAAACTTCACTCCAGGGTTTACATCACATGACAAGCATAGACTATGCTTACCTCCTGAAAAGGTAGAGAACAATAGTGTGTATCTGTGTAAAAGGAGAAAACACAGGAAAGAGCTTCACGCACTTGAAAGCGCTCCTGTTCTGTGTTAGACTTTTAAAGTCACACAGGTGGAGATCGTTTAAGACTCAATTGTGATGAAGTGGGCTGCTGCCGGCTAGCAAGCCAGAGACTCTGCCCACGTGCTGTCTGACTTTTCGACTTTGGTAAGAAATAATACTGAATTGGAGCTGTCGTCCCTTCCCCGGTAAGGTTTCACCCTGCTGGCCCGTTGCGATTGAACATGACAGAGAATTATCAGCCTGTGAGACGACTGCCCTTCTAAAGATTCTGAGCTGTAGGTGAGCAAGTTGAGAACACTTTATGTGCCTTTACTGATGCAACAGTAGTAGCATTAAGACCGACTTCTAGCGTGCAGCATCGACCAAGTGGATGGAGAGCTGGCAAAGGATTTTGCCCCTATTAAATAGCGACCAGCTCCGAGATAACGACTCCACGGAAGCCAGCT
>NW_009194393.1:0-8031 GCF_000690835.1 Fulmarus glacialis
CCCAAAACTGAGCCCTGGGGAACACCGCCGTGACCAGCCGCCAACTGGTTATTGCAGCATTAGCCAGGAGAGATTGAAGGGACTAGCAATGGTCAAATATTACCTGCTATCAGAATAATGGTGGTTCACAGAATCCAAAATATTTCTCAGAAAGATCTTTAGTTCATTAACGTTTTGCCAAATTGCTCTATGAAGAAAACAGTTTTGTGAGGTGAGGAGTCTCCATGCACCACCATAGTAGTAAAGCCGAAATTGGGTCTTAAGAACATAAATTCAGAGCATTGGCTCCAAATTTGTTTTTTCCTTTCTGCAACTTTTTTTTCTGATTAAAAAGAAAAAGAGAAGTATGTGTATACATATGTATTTTTAGGCATATCAGAGACTGAAAACAGTTACTGTGTGTTCCATGTATTGTCATCATCCCTTTGTGTGGTCTATCAGTGCAAGCAGGTGGTTGCAATACAATGAGCATTTGGGATGACAGGCAGATTTTAGCTCTGCTACTGCATGTGCCTTTTCTTCCTGTGACTTTCCTGGCTGTGGTCTATAATTCAGTAGCTTACAGAAAACCCACCACACAAAAGACAAATTTCAGAACAATAAAATATGAAGGAATATGCCAGAAAATAATCACGATTTTTTCTTACAGCTTCTCTCTAGGTTTTCTCAGGCACACATTTCTCTCTAGAAAGATTCCAAGATAGTTTTCCACAACCTGAAAAATTTGATGGAGAAGATTATATGGGGTAGCATAAACTTGAATGATTGCCTAGTATACAAGTAGGTAGCTGCAGGAAAAGTAAAAACACATTTTTATGCTAAGAACTCCCAATATCACAAGGTCATTCTTAGCTTGTAGAACCAAGAAGCTTGGGGAGTTCGTGCTGCGTAAGATGACTGATCATTTATGTTCTGTAGATGAAGAAGAGTAGAGAGATGGTGGGTCAGGCTGTGAATTGTGCTAGAAGAAATGTTAGATGCTGAAAGGCCTATACTACCCCAAATACCTACTCTCAAGAGAAGCCCAGAAATAATTTCCATTGAAATCAGAATATGCTGCTTATCAGTCACAAGTGTGTAATTGTCAGACTTTGGAAGTCTAGACATGAAATCTGATTTACAACCGAGGGTCCTAAAAACTCAGTTTGACTGCTGAGACTTATTTTTTGAGGCTTGTGGCTAAACAACTCCCAAAGGTAAATTTTATGAAGCCAGGGATGAACATAGCTAATTTTACTGCAATTTATACTCAGACACCAATAAAAAAATCCAGTAGTGCCTGAAAAAAAAAAAGTCCTATGATTTTGCTAGTTTAACAGCAATGTGTTAAAAAGCTTTGCAAGTAATTCCCACAAAATGAAATAAATGTGATGTTTGAGCATGCAGGAGCTCTTCTGCCTACATAAGTGATGGCAGTAGCCCAAGAAACATGAACTGCCAAATGAGTATTCAGAGGCCAGAGAAAAACGGAAATATTTTAAAATAAATGAAAATAAAAAAGCTATTTTGTCCTCCTGAACTTGTTAATGATTTCTTATTTGTATACGAAGGATGAGAAGTAATGGTGGTTAAAAATAATGTAATATAAAAACACCATAAAGATGGGAGTGGTTTTTGGTGTGGGGTTTGTTTTTCCTTTTTTTTATTTTGTTTTGTTAATTCCACTGCACTCCTTGAATGGTAACTCTGCATGGTCTCCTGCATAACCTAAAACTTTACCAGTGCTTGTTGTGCTGTACCCCAACCGGAGAGTAAAATGTGCATGTATGTGTCATTCATGGGATACACAGGTATTCTAGGAACAGATTTCAGGCATTCATAAGATTTTTTTTTCTGCTTCTGTTTTTTTTTTTTTTTCATATTGGTCTTTGAGTCTGGATCAATATAAACATCAGGATGAAAATCAACCAACCACTTCTGAGTGTCTTTCATGCACAAATTCCTTAAGGGGTATCATTTAGCCTGCCTGTGGTTACAATTGTTCTCATTTGTGGGAAAAACACACAATTCATGCTGAGGCACCTCTGAAAAAATTCACATAGATTAAGCCTGCTCCCAAATTGTAGCATTTTTCTAATGACAAAGGAGAAATACTTCCCTCAGAAAGTTTAGTTTAAATAGAGATGACATATTCCTGCTCAAAATTTAGATGACTATTTAGAGAGTTCTTATTAAAACCCTTGACATGAAACTCTTTTCAGGGTACTTGTTTCTTCTTTTGATATCATCATTTTCCAGGCTTTCAGCTCATGCTTTTTCTGCTGTGAAAATTTGAATATCCTTTAAAACACAAATATAATATTGCCTATTTCTGTATTATTTCATATAGTCTTTTTAAACGTATAGTTCAATGCATCTATAAAAATGAAAGTGAATAAGAAGCTAAAAAACCTAAATCTTTTTTTGCTAACTGCAGATAAAAATATGTCCTACCTTGCATTTAATTTTTAAAATAACTATAATTGTAAGAAAAATGATGCCTGCACTCTGAAATGATGTTTTTTCTTTGACAGACTGTAACAGAAAAGCACAAAATGAATGTACCCGAAACCATGAATGAAGTTCTTGATATGTCTGATGATGAAGGTATTAAAAAATAAGAAAACCCTCTTGCTTATTTTTCAGTCTTTTGTTGTTGTAAGAAATGTTTGTTTAAAAAAAAACAACAAGCAAACAGTATTAGTTGGATATGGTCTTTGCACATTTGTTATTGTTTTACATTGTTTTGTTGACACATTTATAGTCTATGCTTTTATTTAATTATTTTGTTTATTTAAATCATGCAGTTCGTAAAGCCAATGCTCCTGAAATACTCAGTGATGCTGAATATTTGTCAGATGTTGAAGAAGGTATTTGTGCATTTTTGTATTGCAGTGGTATTTAACTTAAGCCTCTTCCTTTTATTTTGTCTGTCTGAAAATTAATCCTTTCAGATAATTTTCTTATTATCCCACTAACAGTAATTTCTGCTTTACAATTAAGAATGCTTTCAAAAATGCTTTGAGCTATTGCTGATAATCCTCTAATTTTTTCTGAATCTCTTACTCCCAATTTTTTAATCAAATTACCTCCAGTTTCCTGGAATAGTCCTTTTGCTGCTGCTTCTATAAAGTGGAGAATTGTTTTATTATTGTAACTGAAAAATTAAATATCGGACAAAAGGGTCAAATATCAAAACATTTTGGAAGAAATAACTGAGAGTGAAAGTGAACGGCAGAAGAAATGAATTTTTTGTTGTTGTTTTTTTAAATTCTGATGTGGATTAAGCTCTGAAATGGTTGATTTACATTGATAGTGGACTCTTATCCTGGAAAGAAGTATTTTCAGTGGGGTTTTTGTTTTTGTTTTTTTGTTTGTTTGGTTTTTTTACTATATAATATTTCAGTCATGATATTCAGTAAAACCACATCAGACTACTTCTGTCCTGAATAAAGGGGATGCTGCATTGGACTCAACATGTTAGTGTTTGTTAGTATTAAGGAAGTACTTTGTAGCTGAGATTTCATCTGCATCATCCTGCAGAGAGATGTGAAATCTGTGAGAGTAGCAATAAGACCCTCTGTTTTCAGTGCCTCTAATAAGTCTCCTGAGCTATTTGCGCTAGCAGCCTGCCCATCCCAGCTCACTCCTCGGTGCTGGGCAGGCTTGACATGGCTTTAGTGGTCCCCAAGTATTTAAAACTCCTTTGGCAACTCCTTCTCCCCTTATACCAGCATCCCCTCTTAGGTCAGACCTCTCCTGGTTTGGATGTGCAGGAGTCCATGCAAGTTTCACCAGGAACTGCAGGTTTCCAGAGGCTACCGCAGGATTAGGTTCCCAGGTGGCATTCAGAAACAGGAAGGTCTTGAGTTGATGAAGAGGATGACAGTGTCCTGAAGGCTTTTTTGTGTGTCCCAATTCACCTGCATTAGAGCTGCAGTTCTTTCTGCTCTAGTAGCAAAACAAGTGACTGCGTTCAATTTTCTTGTGCTTCTTTAGTTAATCTCTCTTTCTTCCTCCCTGGTGATATGTTTACTCTTAATTTTTATAGCATTTAAGCAGTAAGGTGTAAAAGCTATTTAGCTAAGTTCTTGTCTGCAGCTCTTGTTTAATTCATGCATTGAGGCTTTTGGTTTGTTTTCAGTTTGTCATTGTGTTCCCGTTGCTGCTGTTCCAAATGGATAGTGTTCTTACCCTACACCTGTGTTTTACAAATAACTCTCTTAGGCTATTGTACTGTTCAAAATACTGTATTGTTTTAATTGACTGGAATACTGATGCATAATAATGTTAGTTAATAGAGCAGTAACTACTGCTGTATCCCACTGCACAGCACGCGGCAAGGTACAGATGAGAAACACTCCTAGATGGAATCTGAATATTAGAACCAAAGATGTAAAATGTGTCTTTTAAGATACGGGATCATTTGTTAAGGCCAAATGCAAAGCCTGGAGGGATGTGCGAGATCTGTGGAAGGTTTTTATAGTAACTAACTCTCAGTTTAACAAAAAACAAACCAAAAATTAAGAATGCAGGTAATACGATCGATTCCTTGCCTAGAGACTATTCTGTACCTGTATTGCTACTAGGGGAGCTAAGAGGCTGGTTTATATATAACCGGGTCATTTTCAAACCTTACACTGAAAGGGAGCTTTCAAATCAAATAACAGGTATTTTATTAATCTATGCTGAAGCATTCCAGTGTGTGCAAGGCATGCGATGAATTACAGGCTTTGAGGTAATAACCACTGGCCTGTCTCTCTTTCCTGACTTGCACATCTGTAAAGACAATACACCGATGCTCATCCCCACAACTCCTCAGTGTTGATAGGGTATTTACATACAATGCATCCACCACTTATGCCAGTAGAAATAAATATGTTCAAGATGGTAATGCACTCTGAGAAATCTCATAGCCAGGGAGCTGATTTCCAAGTGAGAGAAGGGCACAAATTTACCACCCAAATCCAAGCTCTCCATCACTTGGCTAACGTTCATGTCATCAGCCAAAACTTTTCAGCGAGAGAAACTTGTTTAATGATTTCTCAATATGCCATAATCCTCAAGGTTTCTCTCATAAGAGAAATTGAAGTCTTGGAAAGTAGAGTCTCAGAGCTCAGAGAAAAATGTCAGGAAACTGTTTCCTTGTGTTTATGTCTTTCTGTGCCCGGTAAATAAGTACTTACATGGAAATTGTGTAATTTCTCTTCCCTGCCGAGGACAGTTTGGTTTGGAGTCAGACTGGTTGAGAGGAGAGACCTTTTCTTCCTTTTCCTAGACTACTCTGGCAATTCTGCCCAAATGAGGTTAAGCGCTGGGAAACTGCTACACCGCAAGAAAGAAATGGTGTTTTTTTGAAAGATATGAACATGATTTTGTGGGGAAAAAAATGAGGACTCATCTTCGTATGTAGCAGAAAGTTTGTAGAAGAATATAGAGCAATTCCGATGCACAATGCACATGTGCTCTGCTTTTATTTTTAAAGAGATTGCAAATCTTATAAATGTGAAACCTGAGACTGCAAGAACTGGGTCTTTCCTCTTACCATCTCCAGATGTGAGCTTGCACCCCACACCCTGCGCAGCTGCTGGGAGCCCCAGCGGTGCGCCCTGTGGCCACGGGGCTGGTGGGGAGCCAGGAATCGGACATGCTAAAGCACAATGCGAGCGGTCTGTGGGAGGCCGGGAAGAAACCCCCTTGCGTGCTCAGCCTCGGAGCATCCCTCTGGGTGGGTGTAAGAACTTTAATCTGGTAGAGGAAGCTGAAGCCCTGCTGCGACTGCCACAACCCAGCAATGAACTGTCACAACAGCCCCCCCCCCCAAAGCTGCTGCTGCTGCTGTCCCAGAGGCGAAGGGACAGCAAGCAATGGAAGCTGACGCAAAGAAGGGTGAGACTATGTGAGCAGAAAAGGGAAAAGAATCCAAACCAAAAAACAGTTCAGGCGTTGAGAATTTAAACAGTCATTGTCAAAAAACACTTACTGTTGAGCTTTTAATTTTTTTTATTTGGTCTTCAGTAGATAACAAAAATTTGGGTGTAAATAAGGACACTGTTTTAAACCCATTTAATGGAGATTCCTCTCAGTAGGAGTAAGTATCATGCTAATCAATCCCTGGCAGATTAGACAGATGCCCTAACAGGACATGAGTGCACACTGCCTGATCCCTGAGTAGGTGCTGAGGTACAGCAGTTTAAGTGCATTTAAGACAGGTCAGGGCATCCCCTTGCATGAAAGTCTGTTACTGATCATTTTAGGAGGGGTTGATTTATTATATTTTTATGCTCAGAGTTTTCTGAGTTTCTTTGTCTCCATAAAATTTTACAGATTCATAAAAGTTTCAGTGGTTTAGTATTGGCTTTTCTCCATACTTGTGTGAAACCAAAACCTTGGCTACAACTAGAAGCATCCTACTCTTCCCTGTGGCTGTACATCTTCTGCCATTAGGCAGCTTTGGACAGGCTGTGATGAGGGAGTGGCGAGAGCTTCAGGGATCTTTAGCAAAGCCAATGACAAATGCTTATTTGGATCCCAGGCTATGATGAAAGTTTGTTTGGGACTTTTCCCAAGCCACATGATGCCTTCTCTCCTGCTGCCAGAGAGCTTGTATTTCTCACCGGCCTCTAAAAAGAGCACCTACCCTGCGCTCTTGCAATTCCCAGCTGTAGGAGGCATGCTGAGGGACCATAAAAAATGGGGAAAACATGGGAAAAAGTGACAAAGGTGATGAGAGGTATGGAAAAGCTTCTCGGGAAGAAAAGAGAGTAGGACTGTCTATCGCAGAAAAAAAAGCTGAATGAGGGATAGGCTAGAACGTATACAATAGTGGGTGGCAAAGTGAGCAGTAATACTTGCTGCCTCTCCAGAGGTTCAAGAATATGGGGCATCAGTGAAACCAGCAAGAGGTACATTCATCAGCTTAAAAGGGCTGCTCTTCCTGCAACAGGTAGTTGAATCGTGTGACTCCTTGCACACATCCTTGGTGTGGGGAATGCAAAAAGTCTACACCAGTTCAAAGTGTAATTAGAAGAATTTAAAAAGGGGAAAAAAAAATACCTGTTCATGACTATAAAAACCTCTTGCGGCTTTAGAAAATGTGTGCTCAAATCACTGCCAGCTAGAAAAATGTCCTGGAGGACTTCCACTGTTTCATGTTCTTATATTCTTCTGTGAAGTGTGGCTGCTGTCAGAGACAGGGTATACTAGAACTGATGGGCCTTTGCTTTCACCTACTGCCGCTATTCTTTCCTGGATTTTGAACTGTTTCCTATACTTGTGATAGCTATGTTTGCCCGCTGTTAACAGGGACATCATCTTTCTTCAACATGTAACATATTATGAAGGGAAGGATGGCAACTGCAGCAAAGCAATGCAGCATGCTCGCTCTTTGGTGTTTTTTTCATCGGTGCCTCACTTTTTGGACATTTCTCTATCGTTTTTGTTCAGAGATGAATTTTGTCTTCACTTTTCCGTGGGACCTCTCTCTGTAGGAATACAGTGTGCTCTGAGCAAACACTGTGCTCGTTACCTGAAACGCAGAGGATTAGGCTGTGGCACCTAATTAAACAGAGTGGGATTGCTGAAACATGCACCACCCATTTTGGTCCAGCCTCCCACGATCACAAAACAATGTCTGGAATTCTTTGAAATTACCACTCCTAGATGGAGCTTTTCCTTTGATGAGAGCATTTCATCAGAGTAATCCTGCTCTGGCTGGATTAGCTGCCGAGCAGGATAACATCTAATGTATTTTGCAGCTCAACTGGAATAGTTTTTTATCATTCTCCACCTTGCCTTTGACAAATGATGCTCCTAAAGAAAATGCCTCAGCTGCTCCTTACAGTGGCACAGCGCTTGTCTTCAGGTGTTGTAAGGGCAGAAGTTTCCAAACGTACCGGCCCAGTTAGCAGTTGCTTAAAGTTGCCCGTATCTCTCACCCTCTCTGGGCCACTTCTTCACCTCCCAAGCTGCAGTCCATTTTCCTCAAGCTCCTCAGTTTGCTCCCTGGACACAAGCACCCCAGGCTTTGGAGGGCGGAGAGGGAGTGGGGGC
>NW_009194394.1:0-4335 GCF_000690835.1 Fulmarus glacialis
CGGAGCAGTGAGTGGTGCGGAACAGCGGGTCGTTCACCGTCCCTGTGGCTGAAGAAGTCTGCCTTTTCCCCACCCGAGGGACGACATCGCGTTACAGTGCAGTCAGGCGCTGTAATTGTTGCTGTTTGTACCGTCCTACCCACTCCGCGCGGAGCGCTCCCTGAAGCGTCTCACAGATGTCTCTGATACGCTGTGTGGTTTCTTGCTGTCTTGGAAACTCCTATTTTAAGTGTATGCACTGTAAAACGCAAAACACTTACTTGGTGTGATCCTATCCTAAAAAAAAACCCCCTAAAACTCCCAGGCCTTTGATGGTGATTTTTATATTGGTGAAGGCTCGCGGTTTGTTATCAGTGCCAGAGTCGAGGAGGGACAGCCGGTGGTTTCTAGGCAAAGTTTGGAGTTGTAGTTTGTTCTGTTTGTTACGTAGCCTCGAGTGTGAGTTACTGTTTGCTTGTGGGAAGCTAAAGGTGGCTGAGAATCGGCTTGAATCTCTCGACTTCTTGAAAGCGGCTATACATAGCATGTCTCTAACATCTGAGTATTTGCAATATGGACATTTCAGTCTGATAAGTGCAAATGACTTGCCAGCAAACTTTGCCTTAAAATGAAATAGCTACGTACAGGTAAAATATTGTGTCACTGTTCAGTGATGTATTAATCAGGCACTGAAATCATGAGGTTTGTGGACATAAGAAACTGTCAAGATGACTAACGGACATGATGTGTTTATCAGATTTTGGCCTGTAGTACTTGCTACTGCTAGAATAACTTGCCACTTTGAGGTTTTGCAGTTTACTACAGTGTAACTATAACTCTTGGTCCCCATGACTCCATGAATTTCAGAGGATGTGCTGTCTGGAATACTTGTGCTTCCTCCTGACTTTAACTGAAACTCTTGCTTTTATGAAGAACAATCGGTCTGCAGCAATGATGTATATTGGCTGTAAGAGTGTGAAGCCTGAGTGTATGAAATACTTTTCCTTGAAAGGAAGACTTTTGAATAATGCTTTGCCTCTCTGAGCTTAGCCTGAATCATTGGGCTGTGTGACTATTCCTCCCCCCCCGCTCTTCAAAAGAAACCTGATCTGATAAAGTAGCGTTTATTAGAGAAATGCAGAAACAGAATTAGTATCTTTCTGCAGCTTGCTAATGCCAGCTCTTCTTTCATTTTGGACCGTTTTGGAAGCCTCTGGTTTTCTTTTCTTGCCTGCTAGCTAGATAAAAGGAAAGACTGAATTATTTTTCTGTGTTAATTCACAAAGAGCAAATGAAGTGGTGTAATCTGAGGTGGTACTTAGAGGGAAGATGTCCTGATCTGGTAGAATATAGCTTTGACTACATTAGGAAAAATACAGAATAAAAATTCCGTTTCTGTTTGGAGCTGTGTTTTCAGTGCATAATTCTGAAGTGTAAAGGTGATTTGTGAAGTTGTAGTTTCACAGGAGCAGGAATATTTGTGCAGACAGGTTTTCTAATTGCGAGCCTTCTGGTGGCTTCACAGGTGACAGCAAAGATGGAATTGTCAGTAGAACCAAGACAGTAATGTTGCTGCTAGCTCTTTGTGTTGCTTGCTGTCTGCTCAGGGTTACAAAGTGTATGTGACGGTAAGTACTGACCAGCAGAGAAGTTTTTAAGTGATAACTTGTCACACACAGCATTCTGTGGCTCCCCAGCCTATAGTAAGGACTCCACAGTTTGGAAGGTGCAATATTTAATTCATGTAACTATTGCATCTGTAAGTAACTGCTGGTAGCAGTGTTTGAAGTGCTGAGACCCATTCTTGTGCAAGGCCTAGGAGATGTGCTGTGTGGGGAAATGGGCTAGGAAATGAGAAAATGGCTATGAGGAAGGAGCCACGTGCAGTAACTTAAAGTATAATTTGTTGACATTCCTGAGATGGAGTTAACACAATACACTATATCCAAGATGGAGCAGAGGTTGATAGATGTGAGTGTCTTAAATTAAGACTATTAGGTAAGTTAAAAGGGAGTCCTTCTCCAAGATACAACTTGACTACAGACCTCTATATGAGAACTTTTTCTTCAGTTTGCCATTCAGCATGCATTTCTGTATTTTCTGTCAGAAATGGATGTGCTGTATTTTAAGGTTTGCCTGATGCCACCTTAAGTTTTATGGGTTTTTTAATGTAAGGTTTGCACACCCAAGACGACCTACTATAGGGATGCTTCCTTGTCAGAGCCTAGTAAAGTAATCCTAGGTAAGAGATAGTCCAAGTCATTGTTGAAGTTAATGAAATAACTAAATCTTTACAACTGAGTCTCTTTCCCATGGTAAATACCAAAGACTTGGTATTCTGTATTTCTGTATTAGTTCCCAATATGTGACAGTTCGATTCCACTGTGTCTTGAATATTCTGTTAGGGGATAGCTTTTGCAGAACAATACTCAAATTGTTTTGAAGTAATTTGATGAAATTTCTTAACTGTGAAATAAGGTACACGTTGCCCATGCAAACATTTTGCATGTAGAGGTAAGTGGCAGAAGCTTTTTTGCACAAAAATAACCTTTGACTGGAGCCAATAATTTGAGGGAGAGGCTTCAGACTAATATCACAAGATTAATAATGTACTAAATCAGTCCTTCTTTAACTGAAGATCTTAATGTTTTTGTTGGCTGATATTTGGAGTGGATGTGTGCCTCTTATGAGAGGGTTGGGGTTTGGATTGGTATTTCTTGTAGCTAAAGATTTAACACTGTAAGACAACAGAATTGGTTGGGGGGGGGAAATAGTCAAGTGCAATAGGCAGGGAATAATTTGGAGCTTGCTAAATACACTATTAGTTTAGTGGGCAGTGAAATGAAATTCTGAATTCCAGCTGGTCAAACCTCACTGGGAGGAAATGAACCATATGGTAGTTTTCTGATTTTTTTTTTTTAATAAAACATTCATCAAACTTTTAGCCTATTTTTTAAAAAAGAGGGATTTCTATCAAAGATGACGAATGATGATGCAGAAAACTTAAACCTATCACACACATTATATAAAGTAACTTCATTTCATGCAGGAGAAAAATCTCTACTTTCCAGTAGTGAGTTTACAAGCATTTGTGTTCAGAGTAATGTTATATTACTGCCAAACAGAGAAAGCAGATTCTACTCTGATTCACTTACTGCCTTGTATGGATTCTGGCTTTCTGTCAGTACAGGCATAGCCCACTCTTGTCACTTCTCTCCACTGTTTAGCACAGAACTGCTTCAGAACCGTGTTCTGCCAAATACTAACAGTACCATGGGTGAAGCTGCTGAGTTTGACAGGTAGGGAAGTAATTCTGTGCATGAGTATTAAGGTAATAGAAGGGAACCTGAGAAGGGACTTAAGAAGTACACATAATTTAAATACTGGAGCAGGATCAGCAACTCAAGGAGATGTTGGCTTTTCAGAGGCTGGGTTGTTGAACCAGGCCAATGCTCTAAAAGATCTGACCTGCTTTACCTGAGACCAAATGCCTGACCATTACCCTGTTATTCAGTCCCTAGTTTTGACTGAGCTTGAGCCATCTGAGGAAAGTGACACTGGTGTGAAATGCTCATAATGAAAAATTTAAGACACTTATGGTCACAAATGAAGAACAGAGATCTGCTCTGAAAGGCCATCATTTGTCTAGGTGATGATGTACCTTCTGCCTTTCCATCCTCCGTGCTATAGGTGCTGTCCTTTTGTATTTGAATCTATATGTTTCATAAGTGTCTACATGTATCCAATCTCTATTACGGTATTTTTTTTATGGGGAAAAATTGCTTTACTCCCTATTAAATTGTTAACAATCACATTTCTCAAGAATGTATTCTTGGTGGATGCTGTGATAGGCCTTTATTTACCTACTGAGATTTGGAGGCTTATGAATCTATACTGATATCTTACAGTCACTAACCACAACTAGCAGGTCCGGCTAATCATTGTAAGGGTCTCTTAGCTTATAAATATCCTGTCTCGTACTCATGGTTTATCAGGTGTTTCCTTTAAGTACAGCAGGGCCAAGCACTATTTTTAAAAGTAAATAAATGCAGTCTAGAGTAAGATTAAGCTTAACTGGGGATTGTACTTGATGAGAACGCCACCCTATAGCCCTGGGTCGGTCAGTCAGTCAGTCATGTCAGAATGTCAATTCCTAAAGTTGTAAAGTCAGTCTCTTTAAACTACCACCAGCTGAAGCCCACTCCACCTAGGCACAACTAAAACTGCACAGGTTACTCTCAAAACAGGTGAAACTCTATACTGGTAGTTAGGCAGTGACATAAAGTTTAAAACAAACCAACCAAAAAAAACTTAACTGTGAAAGAGTTGCATTTAGAATCATAGAATCATAGAATC
>NW_009194395.1:0-14881 GCF_000690835.1 Fulmarus glacialis
GCCTGTCCAGGTCCCTCTGCAGAGCCTGTGATAGTCTGTGATAGTCCAATCAAGAAGTCAGCTTATGCTCTGCCAATCTGTCATCCAACATCAGAATTGATGAATATACCTGATTTTGGTCCCACAGGTTTTGCTGATTCTGCTGGTTCTTCAGTTCATCCATGTCTACTGTCAAACCTTTTGACAACTTCTAATCTAGTTGTTCAAAGCATGACCTAAGAATGCAAAGGTGAAACTTTCTCCCTCAGCTCTCTGACAAAGCACAGCAGCTCATTATTCGTTTGCATTACACTGGCATGTAAATACACAGAGGGTGACCAGGGAAACTGGGACCTTGCTGCCTTTGTAGATTCCAGCGTGGCTGCCCACCGATGTGTGTGCGCTGCTCTCTGGCTGATGTTCATTGCCAGTGGTCTCTGAGCATGAAATGCAAATATAAGCTAACCTGTATAACCAAGAGTGGAAGGTGTGTTTTTATAAATTCAGTCAAAAAGTCCTCAGAAATATTCTGTTGATTCTTTCAGTTCTTTGTGAAGAATGATTGGTGAAATCTGGGTTTAGTATCACGCTGAGCGTGTAGGATGATAGATGCAAAAATGGACTGGCTCCACATGCTGTACCTCCATTGCTGCACATTTTGTGTGCTTGAAAATGGAAAGCATGCTCAAGAACACTACAGCATATCCATGTAGGCACTGAACAAGCCTCTCATCACATATTGCTGCATTAGTTTTGAGGTATGTTCTCAGGTAATTTGCTCTTTTCTCTGCAGTCAAGCTCATTTTCATCTACTACGTTTAGTCTTACTTAGGTAGCAGTGGAAAAACAACGAAATAAACTTTTTTTTTAGTCATATCAAATGAATATAGAGGGCCAAATTATCAGCAAGGAAAAGACAGGGCCAAATTATCAACAAAGACAATTAAGCTAAGATTTTGATCCAATACACCTAATAGAAACTTGATCCTGGGAAGCAGATAATGTTAATACTGCTTAATGGGAGGAAATTAATAATTTGAATCATATTTTCTCCCAAAATAATGTGGTTCAATAAAGAAAGAAAGCTTATTTTATTAAATCAACTGAATTACTTGGAAAGAGGTTAACTGAATAGTATATTATAGTTCAGTTTCAATTGATCAGGGTTTGTCAGGCTACGTTTCCGTATGGTCTTTCACACAGCCCAGCCTGTGTTTTTTGATAAACAAAATGTGCATTATTTATGGTTAGCTGGTTTTAGCTATTGGTGTCTCTTCTCCCTCACCTATGGGAACTGGCTGTGCAACTTAGTGGGGACGGTTAGCTAGACATACAGACAAGCCATAATTTTCCAGCGTAGGTTTGGGATGGGGCGGTCCCACAGCTTCAGCTTGCCACCAGCTGGGGTTCTCTGCCCCCATGCCACAGCATTTTGCAGCCTCATGGATTCATCCCACACTGTCTGTATCTCCTCGGCTGCTGCAATGAACATCCCCAGTACCAGCTCAATCAGCAGCTGGTGGAGAAACGCCCTGCTTTTCTTTCTCCAAAAGAGGAGTGAGATATGGAAGTGTAAGGCAACAGCTTCTTTTCTCTTCACACACTTGTTCACAGCTGTCTCATTACAGTCTCCTTCATTTCCCATCTTAGGATGTATGTACAGCCACCATAAGACAAGGTGTAACCTTGCTTCCTTCTTTCCAGTTCTGAGAAATATGCAAGTTGAAAGGTTAAGCATGTGGAATATTTTAAAAGGAAATATTTCAGAAAAGTTTGAACTGCCATCCGGCCCTTCCAGGTAAATATTTCACAAACCAACATCACGAAATGTAAAAAACAGATGCCTCAGAATTTTTAAAAACTAATATATTTGGACTTTGTGTTCTATGGGAAATTAAAAATCTAGGAATGTTGTCACAATTCAGGATGAAATGACCACTTACATTTTTCATCTGTCAGGATTTATATCTACTCAATCTGCAAAAAACCTCTCATCCTCATGCCTCTCTCAAAGTGGAATGGAGCTCAGCAAGAAAAACAGGATTTATACATACTTTTATAAAAACAAGCAGGAATATCAATACTCAGTAGACTGCAGAGAGCAAAATATTAAGCTGAAAACATTAGGGTATGGCAAACTAGACTTTATGATATTCTTCAGCTTCAAGTTGTAGTAGGGAAGGAAGACAAAAAGAAAAAGTAGGGCAAAAAAAGATACACAATTTGATTAGTTTAATGCTGTGTCCCATTTATTTCTGTAGTGCAGTTGCATGTACAAAAGAACTTGCATTTGTATTTTATCTTCAAAAGCAACATTTCAGCTAGCAAAGGCACACAGTTACCTGTTAGGATTTTCTCAGAAAAGAATTCTCATGACAGAAATGCAAGCAGTTTAAAAAACTACAGAAAAAAATACAGAATAGACACAGCTGTCTAAATTTTTGTATCTAACTTTGAATCTTTTCAATTTAATAAATAAACCCAATAAAACTGGATACAGAGATTTCCCTGACTTCCAGAACTAAAGGAAGACATAAGGAAGACATAAACAAAATGAAAAAAAAAAAAGAAATTTAGTAATCACCTAGGGGACCAAACAAAATAATATATTCACAGACATAAAAAATAGAACAATGGACAATTTCAGCCTTCATCATTACAGTAAAACCACCTCAAAATACTTATAGAGATGCTGTTCTTTCCATAGTTAAATCCATAAAAAATGTAACCCATGCACTTTGAGTGAGATTTGCCATAACACAGAAATACCTTAAGAAAGGGAACGCAGCCTCCCATGAAAATGGGAAATTTGCTTTTAAATGATGTAGTCAGTTTTAAAATTTTCTTCCCTTAAGGAGGAAGATCAAACTTAAATAAATTTTAGATTGAACAGGAATTTCATGTTGACTCAGTTGTCTTTTTTTTCCCCATGATAGAGGGGGAGAGAAATCTTTTTGAGACTCCACCAGGAGCTTTGTTTTGAAGCCATCACAAAAATAGGTGGCGATTAAGTTAAATTAAAGAAAATGAAACCACACATACACATGCATACGCACACACACAAATATCTTTTATGCCACAAATATTCAACCTGTGGGGTTCTTTGCTGCAGTAGATAAGTCTCAGTCCTCATGGCTGGATACATAAGAAGAGAAGAGTAAGTAGTCCAGTACAGTGTGTATATTAGTACTTCATTCTTAAAGGCTTAAATACATGAATGTTTCAAGACTTTGCAGTGGGATACTCGTGATGTTGGTAAAAAAAATGCCAGAGGTGGTATTGGCGTGGAAAAAGTGAGCAAGCAATGTACATTTATCAGCATACAGCTTGATGTTTTTAGCACCTATTGACCTTCCTTGGATGCTGAGTGGCTTCACATTGAAAATTTATGATTATATGTCTTTCTAGATTTTTTAGACCCATTGGTATCCCCACCTTGCTAATGGATAACTTGTGATCAGACCAGAAACTGTAGTTGTGGTAGTTCTTTATAGGAGGAGTATTCAAACAACATATTTCCTTTAATAAAGCAAAAATAAAATCCAAGTTATTTTTCCATTTTTCAAAAAAGTATAGTTTTCAGAAATGTCAAGCAGCCACCCATACTTTCTTCCAGAATATTAAACACTGTTTCTTACTTATGTCTAGAAACACGGATTGAGAGGCAGGATCTGCTCCAGAGTATTTCAAAAGTGAACTTTAAGGGGACTTTAAAAGTGTCATTTTTTGCCAGTTTATGAACATTGAAGAATATTATATTTGATGCTTTACTTTGGAAATACTAGGATTGTTAGGTCTTTTCCTACCTGACATTAGTTTATTATTTTATCCTAAATGGGTTCCTGTTTAGTTAGATTAGTTTAAACATGTTATATATTGAAATGAGAGTCTATAGCCTTCTGAACCATTTTGACACTCAATTTTATTGTCCCTTGTTTACCCTGTGAGAAACTCTAAAGAGTTTTTAGGAATTTTACTGTGACCTGTCATGCCTTAGTTGAAATGACAAAAATATCAGTCACTGTATTGGAGTGGTTAAACAGTCAAAAACAAAGGATTGTGCACAGTCCAACCAAAAGTCAGGTTTCCTGTCAAATTGCTCAATTGTATTCTCTTTAGTCTATCATGACATCATCATTCAGCAGTTCCCCTGTCATCACACAGTCTTGGAAGAAACACAAACCCTGAATTTATATTGCAAAAAAACAAGCCAAGTAAAAGGAAGGTTTGCGTTTGTTTGGGGAAAAAACAAAACCAAAACAAACATGTTTCAGAACAGCTTTGTGTGTTGCAAAGACACAAAAGTCTGCCTAGGTCCAATTCTTACTTTTTTATACTGCTGGAGAATTCCAAATGGTATGAAGTTTTTCCTATACAAACTATGGAAGGAAAGCAATATATCCTGCATGAGCAAAGACATAGTGAAGTCAGCGAGCCTCTGTGTGGGTGTACAATACATCACAGCCCAGAGAACCATATTTCAGGGGCTGCTCAGGGACTATGTTGCAACAGGGACAGAAGTCTGGGGATGAGGGTGTGCTGGATGCTTCCTGCCTTTGATCACTGCAGATCAGCAGTGGCTGCCAAGCCTGAACAAAGAGACGGAGCTGATCTAGACCAAAGCCTTGGAGGCCAGCTGCAAACAGAGACCAGAATTATGAGAATTTGTGGAATTTTCAATCTTTTTTTCTTTAAGAGTAGGAACTAGGCAAACAAAACTAGCAGATAATGTGACAGCAGAAAATGGCCAGAGGAAAGAGGATGTAGATAAAAAAATTGGCTACAGAAGCTGGGCTACAGAGTTTCCTGACAGAAATTATCTAGGTATGAAAGGTAAGGGATATCTCCCACAGAAGAAAACACTAGGCTGGAGGTGATGGTGAGTTTTGAACGGAGATTTGAAGATGTGATGGAGGTGAAAAGGGAAAATTCCACACAGACACTATAAGAATTACATCTGTTGAGCTAAAGCACCTAAGAGCACCCCATCAAGGGTGCTCTTGTATTTTATTAAAATTTACAATTTTTTGCCCACCTCTTCTGGAAGGACTGTTTTTATACACCATCACTTTTTTGTATTCATAGTTTTCAGCCAAAATATCTACATGACCAGTTTAAATACTTGGTTCTTGTGCCAATATTGTCCTGTAACATAAGTAGCCCTTTTCTCTCCCCAGTTTCCCCTTCATTAGAAATTTATAGACAGCAAGCATACTCTTAATGTTCAGCCTTCATTTTCCTAGATTAGTCAAGGCTTTCTAGTGTCTTCAACTGAGGGTCCCAGTCCTTTGACCACTTTAGTAGCCAGTCTCTGTGTTTGGTCTATCTTGAGTCTTTATTGAACATGGATGACTGGAGCACAAAATAAACAAATTATCATCAATATCTTGCACAATTAAAAAAATGTTTCTCTCCGGGTAAATCCTGGGAATCTTCTTGCCTTTTGTTATAAATGCATTACTTTGAAATTTCATTGTTATCCTGTAGTCAACTCATATCTGTGGGTTTCTCTCCTCTTGAGATATTCCCAGCTGATCACAAGCCTCTCTTCTTTGGTCATGTACTTTATTCCCAGCCCTTGCATGTCCCAGAAATAATGAATTTCCTCCCATCTGTTACTCAAGTAAAGAAGGTCATTTGTTCCTGTGCACTGTCCTACCTTTTGAATTGAGTTTTTCAATGCAAATATTTAACAACCTCAGTCATGTGGCAGTCATGAGCATGAGAAACTCCACTAGCATTCAGCCCGGTATCTCCTCTTTGAGCTGTACCAGCTGTCATTTCCTCTCTGATATTCCCAGTCCCATACGTCTGCTGAAGAATACAGCATCCAGTTCCTTTCTCCTCTCCTCCGTGCTCCTGCCTTCAGCTGCCAAGTAGACTCTGCTCTAGCAGCACTCTTGTCTTGCTTTAATTCCTTTACCAAATATCCTTGTTCTCCTGCCCTTCTTCTATCCAAAGGCTACAGTCAACTCTCTCAGTTATTTCCCCTTCTCATGTGGCTTTGTGGTAGTGGATTGTGTCAAGTGGAAATCCTTTCCTGTCCTGTTTTTTATGATCCCTATGTTATGGAGCTCCTGCTGTCTGCATCACCCAGCCCTCTCAGCTCTCTGCCCATACCTGAAACACGTGAAATTTGTTTTTGAATGACTTTCAGTCCATCCATCATCCACTTCTCTCATCATGTTGACAGTTTAAAAGATGACAAATTATTATATGGCCCATCAGATGAGCCATATCTATCCATGAACAGCTGTTCACAATCTTATCCTCCCTGCTATCAGCAGACTGATGTTTCTCCTCTGCTCTGTTCCTCTAGTCCATCTCCTTACCCAGCGACCTATCCCCATTCCTTTCTCTCATCTCAGGCATGTCCTTTTCCATTTGTAGAAAAGTTATACTTGAAGTCATTTGTTCCTGATCTGAAATAATGCTGTTCTCTTCTTCTGGGCCTTTTTTTTATGTTCACACTCCTTCTACCCACTCCTTTAGCCTGTTTCAGTATGGCCCTTCAGGCAGAAATCATGCCATACATTCCTGTTCCCCGCCAACCTGTAGTCCCTTTTCAAGAGCTTTGAAACTCAGGATCTGTGATTTTAAAAAATGCTGTGGACTAGGAGTAAGTCTGTCCTCAGCACAGGGCTGCTCGCCTGGGATGTCTGACTTAGAATCTAGCAGTTCTTGGAGCAAATTATATGGCCACGGTAGTGCAAAGACAAGACATTTAACCAGCTCTTCCCCAGAGCAGGAACGTTGTGCCACCGGTTTCTGAGATCCAGGAAGCACAGGCAGGAGAATCTGGGAACAGATAACCCCAACACCACCATGTGCGTGGGTATGTCGCCTGCACACCTGTGCCAAGTCTGGCAAATCTTCCACTTGCTTGCTGCTATAAAATGGACGTAAAAATGTATTCTCACAGACAAGTTCAGGACTGAAACCACATTTTATACTTTTGTTTAAAAGAATTCTTTAAAAATGCGATCTTTATGGTTGTGATTCCCTGTAGTTTTCTGATGTTTGATCTGAATGTTATTTGCATTATGAAGAACCAGGGTAAAGCCTCTGTCATGGTCACCACCCTTTTTTTGGTTTTCTCTTCTCCTCAGTAAATTGATATTATGTGTAGTTGTTATGAGTCAGGGGACTGCTCAGCAGTCCAGTGAATGCTAATGGTTTATCTTTGCTTTATCCTTAAGACTTTAGAAAAGCAGCGTAGTCAGTCACACTGAGATCAATTACTAATAAGCTGAAGGTAAGTCTTAAAGATGCATGGTAAATGAATACCAATAAATCTCTAATTCTATATTTTCAAAGATTAGATCACTTTCTTTTCACAGCCCATTATCATTATCATCTTTCTAAGAATGACTCCACATCAGTAAGGACCGATACTAGTTCTGTGGGACTCCTCAGCATTGTCAGTGTTCAAAAAAAGTCACCACCTGAGCAAAAGCAGTCTGAAGGTCAGGGTCCCATTATCAGGGTGAACATCTTCATCACTACTTCTGTAAGTGAGAAAAATATGAATCCTAGTACTGTCTCCAGACCACTGAGACAGCAGTCTCAGTCATAACATCCCAGTGGCAAAATAAGAAGCTTATGAAGCTGTAAATACAAGCTTCTAAAGAACATGTGACTCAGAGCTGATGCAAAGATTTCTAATTTCCTGGGTGAATAGGCAGTTTGGTTTGAGCAACATTCCTTCTGGATCCACTTAAAGTTTAAGGCTCTTCAAATAGAAATGCTACTGGGAGACAAATAATCCAGCTATGTGAAGTAAAACACACATGTAAGTGTACTTGTCAGAGAAGGATTGACTTTTTCATGCAATATGGTAAATTACTGCATTACCTTGAATAACTTTGCCCTATTCTTCTTTCTTTGCTATGCCGTCATGCTTTGTGTCACTCTGGAGGGTATGACTTTAAAATCCAGCATTTAATGTAATTAAAACAAGGCATGATTACTTGAGGAATATCTATTTGAGGAATATCTATCTAAGGAATATCTCTTTAGAAAGAGAAAGTGTTCTGTTTTCTTCTTTTATTAATATTTCATCTCAGTCTAGAAGTCTTGATGTTGAAGCTGTGAAAAACATCCAGATAATTACAAACCGTTCAAGACAGTGACTCAGGTGGCAAAGGTTCCAAAAGACCTGGACTGTGTTATCCCCAGACAAGAATAATAATTCTAGATTAAATATTGAATAAAACTATATTTGAAAAGGGACTCCTGCCCCACCCCCCCCAACGTTCATTGTTATTTAGGTAAAATTTCTGACCAATTTGAGAGTCTAAACTTCCGTTATTGAATGTGATCAAGCCAGCTCATGCCTTAAAAAAGGAGTTATGTACCTCATTCAGATATCTCAGAAAAATCTGTTAGGTATGTAGCTATCTCTTAAGACACCTAAATATCTCTGTAAATATTTTCCTAGATGTCTAAATTGTTTTTTAAAAAGAAAATTGTTGATTTAACCAAGGGTCTAGGGGAAATTGACACAGAACTTGACTCCACTGGCTAAAAAGCTGAATAGTATAATAGGCAAAGACTAAAACCCCTGTATTACTCTGTTCCTTTAAAAAATTAATGCAAAAGATTTTGGGAGGAAAAGCAAGTGGTATGTTTAAGTATAAGCTGATAGGAAACCAGGTGCAAGTAGTTTTATCTTGAACATAAAAACTGTTCTTCAAACAGAACAGACACCAGGGACTCAGTCAATGCCTCGGCAGCCAAATGAATTTAATTTCAAAGTTACAGTTGAACAGACGCAATAGCTTATTCTTTTCAAAATGCAACCTACGTGCCTGAAATAGATATCGCATCTAGGTGAGACAGCCCATGCTGGAGTGAAACCATGAGGAACTGAACAGACCCAGCACAGACCAGTTCTCCCAACAGGGACAAACATATCTTCCATTTGTATCCCAAGAAAAGCTGGAGGACATAGTTTTTGCAAAAGGGAACAAACTCTCATTTTCAACATGGTAACTGAAAGTGTGGTCTGTGCAGGACATCGCCTTTTCACGCATGGTAAAGGCAGTAGGAAGAACTTTACAAAAAGGCACAATAAATTAGTTTCAACTACAGGATACATTGCCACAGTGACCTGTAAACTCCGCTTTTAAGAGCAGGGTGAGCTATCCCTAGCTGCTACAAGAATTGCTCTACCAGGAAGGTTTACTATCTTTACAAACTGGACAAAGGGCAGAGCTGAGAAGGAGCTTGGGACTCTCCATAGTGTCATGTGCATGGCACAAGGATCCCTGTGCCACCTCTTTTCTTCACCTAACCCACTTACTGGTATCATTCAGGTCTTCACGCCTTATTGAAATCGAAATTATTTTTGCGAACTTGACTATCACTGGCAAAAAAAAAAAAAATCTAACTTACGGAATTGCTAATACTGACTTCAATCCTATGTTAGGCAAAATCAAACTGAAGCAATTTTTACTTGTGCTGTGATATATATCCTGAAATTATGCTATATCTTTCTCTCTTCTGGAGAAAATTATTATATTAAAAAGAACCTATCTGAAAGACAAAAACACTGATTTTTTTCACAGGCTCTGAAATTTGTTTCAAGAGGACACTTTTTGGCAGAAAGTATCTTTCTGTGAAAGATACACAAATGTGGCCGTTTAGTAGGTCAACATTTGTTGGATGCTAGACAGGCACAAGACACCTCCTTTATGCCTTTCCTTACTGACACCAGGAGCAATGTGTTTGAACATACTGCTTGGAAATGGTGATTGGTGCTAAGGTCTTCAGCTCACCTTGGCTGTCACAGATGTAGGCAGCCTCCCCGACTCCCGCCACCCACATGTGTAAACAGAGGCAAAAGAAAAAACGTCATCAACAAGAAGTTATAAAAAGAGCCAAGGGAAAGCAAACACTCAAAACAAAAGATGGCCTCTGCGAAATGTCCCAAAGGTCACTGTTGTTAGCACAACAGAGAAAAGAAATCCCAGAGTTAATTTGGTTTTTTAATCTTTGGCCCTCACTGCAAATTGATTCTAGATAAATCTGTCTTGAACCATGAAAAAATCTGTTTTGAGTGTTTCAGAAGCCATTATTAAGCTATAGTCAAACACAGCATATCAGGGTATTCCTAATTTCTTATCTTTGACAGCACTACAGAGTTCCTGCATTCAGAAAATAAATGTCCTGTGATCTCTTTTTATTGCTTCTTGGGCTAAGGGCAAGAGTTGCAGTTTCTTCTTTAATAGAACACAAATGTTACCGTGGTATATAATTATTTTATTCATGCTAAATGACCATTTTAAGCTCTGTTGAATGTTTAAAAATGCTCCAGGCACTATTTCTAGTTTGTGTGGAGGAAGCAGGTTGCCTTCTGTTTCGGTATGATGAAACCACAGACAGCAGGTGGTGGTTGTGGGGTTGCAGCCAACGATGGGTACTTGGTGTGGTGCCGCTATAGCCCCAGATCTCAGACACACTGGCATTGAACTTAGGGATCCGACTAAAGGTTTTGAAGAAATGAAGCAGAACCAGTAACAGAAATCCAGGGCAATCTAATAAATACTATATTTATATGCAGTCATTTAGAGCCAGTCGTTTAGAGTGCAGTCTGTTTAGAGCCAGTTCAAGTATTTCTGCCTGGCTCCCTGTCGTGCCATGTGCGTGACTCAAGCCACCTCTGAAGCAAAGCTTCAGGATATGAGCATCACCTAACCAGGATGACGAAAACCCCAGGTTACAGGCAGGGCTGAGGTGTCTGAGACGCTGACAGTGCCGGGAAACAACTTCTGCTTCTCTTCATCCGTCAGGACAGGGATGGCTGGAGGCCTCAGCCTGCAGAGGCTGATGGACATGTAGTTTCCTTCTTTTTAATTAAAGATGTTTTAAGAGACTGTGGTAGCTGAATTTATATTTATGCAATCACTAGATTTAATTTATACAAAGAACCCCTCTGTCAGGAAAAATCTAGCAGATAAAATAGCAACCAGAGGGCTTTTGACTGCAAGATGTGGTGGGTCTGGGTTAAAGTCTATAAACCAGAAACAATTGGGAGCTTCTTTTTCTTGTTTTGGAAAATATCCTTAGGAATTGTACAGGTTGGTATGAAGACATGGAAATGGAGTCTGTTGGAAAATGATGAGAGTCCCAAGATGTCTCCAGTTCTGTCTAGGAAAAAGGGCTTACAAGTTCCTCTATTCAGAGCAAAAGGCGGCCAGAAAGAGGGGAAGAAGCATGGTGCTGAAAACTGCACCCAAACCATGGAGCTTTTTCCAGAGAGACTTTACTTGGTGAGCCATGTCTGAGCCAGGGAAGAGAGGAGACAGACTGTTGCATGCTTCATCTGTCAGGAGCCAGCCAATATCCTGAGAATAAGACTGGGAAAGCTTCAAGCAGTATCCCTCCAGGCCTTAGCCAGATAAGCCAAGCAAGCAGGGACTGGCTCTGCTTCAGTAATTAGGTGTTAGAGAATAGTAGCAACATTGCGCCCATAGTTTCCCACCCCTCCCATCTCACACTTATGGGGTCCGGCTCAGACTTGGTGTGGGCTCAGACTTGGTGTGAGCTCAGACAAAGTCCATCCTGGCCAGGTCTCAACTCTGTCCACTGTATGAAATCAGCCCTGCTTTCAAATCCAGTCACTTTACGGTATTATGACAATTCTCCTTTTCTAATGAAGGAAGGAAGGAAAATAATTCAGAGTGATACCTGTGCTTGGTTACCAAGGGTATCAGCCAGAAAGCATCCTATTTTCAAGTGCCAGAATGCAGCTTTCTGAAACCTAATGCACAGCAAATGGCATCACCACGTGAAACTCCGGCAGATAGCTCTTTGATGTGTGCTTTGAACTTTCATTTGCTGTTGTGGGCATTAAGAGAAAAATAAAATCGGTTAAAGCTATCTTCTTTGCTTTCTTCCAACTGTGTTAACCTTTATGCTCAGTCACATCTTGTTAATGTTTCTTTAACCAGAACGGCACCAAAGTAACCTTCTGTTCCCTGCTGCCACAGCAGAGTGCTTTCAAAGGCCAGATTTAAACCGTCTATTCCCAGGATAATTATCTGGGGATGGTTTCAGTGGCAGTGCGGTGGCAGGGAGCTGATGCTGCTCTCCGTGAAACTGTCAGTGAGATTCCCATTCCCCACTTCCAAGGAGAGTCAGACCTGATCCCACGTCAGATCTCAGTGCTTAGAAAGTACCATCAGTCCCACACAGCTTCTTGGCATATGTTCTTGTTGTGCAGACTGACTTCAGCTGTTTGACATTTAAGCTGTATTTTGTAGCATTTATCCAAATCCAAGCACATTTGCATGTACCCATCCAGCTGTTTACCCACTGAGAACACTGTCTTTGAGCCTGCTGTATTAACCAAAATCAAAGATAACCCTGCTTCTAGCACGAGCTTATAAATTATCAAGGCTAATTTAAGAAAACAACCTTAAATCTCTTTTTACTACAAACCAAAGCACACAACAACATCAACAAATGTAGCAAAATAAAGAAATCAGAAAGGGAAGTACTGCAATAAATGGTACTGACTTCTCCAGTGGGAAGCTCTTTACTCTGATACCCAACATGATGTGTTCCTGGAAAGGTGCTGTATCTTTCTTAATGTAAGATATCCAGAGTGTATGAAGTCAACTTGAAAAGCAATACACTTTCCCCCCCAAAAAACCTGAAAGTAAGTTTACTCTTTTGGAAAAAGAAACCTTTTGTACAATCCCAATTTTTTCTGTAGTTTCCATCAATATTCCTGATTCTCTTTAGTTTCCAAATAGATCTACATGTCTACACAAATACCTTTGCAACAAAATTGAATCCATAATCATAGTATTTTTTTGAAATGGAATTTAAGTTTGTGCAAAAATATTCACATCCATATGTGAAGAAAAAAGCAAATGCATTATGGTATTAAGGCAGAAACAATTGGATTTACATTGCTCAACTTAATCACAAAAGAAAATGAAGAATTAATCTAGATCTCATGTAAAATCCTTTTGAATCATGAGACTCCTAATGACTTTGGTGAGCATAACCCACACCTCAAACAAAAAGAAGGGATTTTAAAAAATACCCATGTGACATCAGAGTAATGCCTTCTACACTTGTTTTCAGCAAAGTGGAAGCATTTGAGCTCTGGTAGTGCAGAGAGACATACTCTACTACACCGTAAATATGAATACCACTTCTTGAACACCCACGTTTCCTTCAGAGGTGCATCACCTCTTTAGATGGGAGATGCTGGGCATCTCGCAGGCTGGGGAAGACAGGTGTTGGCCGGTGGCCTGGTGAGCATTTCAGGTCTCCACAAAGTCCCCCACCTGGTGCCAGCACACCGGTGGCAGATGACACCAAAGGCAGATGTCCCAGCCTGCTGCTTGTCATGGTGTGGATCTGAAACAACAGCTACGAATGCATAGTCATGATCCTTTTCTGTTGAAAAGGGTATTTAGAGACTGGGGATCAATAGCACCCCGTATTTACAAAGTAAAGAAATATTATTCCTGTTGTACCAGGAGTGTGCAGGATGTGCTTCTTTTTGGTGCTCATCTGAAATGGTTGCTTTAGTGCCAAGGAATAATAACCCTCAAAATGCACAGCTCTGATTCAATCTCAGGTTAAGCTCCACATTGAGTTAACGTTACAGCATGAGGCATAGTATCTGTGTAGCTTAATATGAGCTGCTTTTAAATACCAGATATTTCTTTCCCTCTGTCTTCTATTTTTTTTTAAAAACAGATTTCTTATTGAGCAGTGGGGGCAAAGCCTGCAGGGCCTGACTGGCACGTGTTGAGGAGCAAACCCTGCTCATTGCCATAGAAGGAAGGAGATGGAAAAAAAAGCAAAAATAGGAGACAGAAAAGCAGCATAAAAGAGGAGTAGGAAACAAAAAAACAAAGGAGTAATGGAAAAAGGGATTGGCCAGCACCCCACATTCCCTTATCTTTGCAACAAGCAGTTCATAAACACATGTACGCATTTCACACGAACAAGGAGAGATCCGAAATAGAGATGTGGTAAACGATAAAAACAACATCCCACTCATGATGCTCTCGGGGACAGCTGCCGTAAGAGCAGTTTCCAGTGACTTCAGGGGCATTTGCTTGCACACAGCTGATGTGGACTTAGGGCCCCTCAGAGTCCAAGAAGGAGAAACGTGGCAGGCAAAAAGGAAAATGTCAGCCATAACTTCTCCAATTATGCAGCAAAAATGTCTGTCTGAAACCATGCCAGGCTCCCTAGAAACCCTCCCCCTCGCTCCCCTCGTTCCTGCAATAGCCCGCAGCATCACCCACACCCCCTTGCCCTGCCTCTGGGGCAGGAGCCCCCAGAAACAGGCCTGCCTCCAAAACGGCTGCTTTTGGTACACACTGCAGCTCTTTTAAAGGGAAATGCTCTAATTCAGCTGCCACAGGAAAGGAATAATTTAAGACCTGTCCAGTCTTTCAGGCATGGCCTCATGAAGGAGACAGACCTTCATTCTGTTGGGATGCTGGGATCAGTACCAGCTCTTCGTCCCCTCCACTGCACCTTCCAAGAGCGAAGGCCACTTCATTACAGTGCTGCTCATTAAACTGCTCTTCACTTCAGTTCCCTTTTTGAAAGCTTAGCTCATCTGTTTTGCTCGCTTACTAAATTAAAGAGTAAAATAAATGCAACTGAAGGAAAAGTCAGTGCTAATGTACTTCTCGTGCTAGCTACCCATGTCTTGACTGATTACATTATCACTTGCAGGGGGATGAAAGCCCTGGTAGTTTTGTCTTCAGTGGACGCAAGGGAAGAGCAATATTGCTGTAAGAATGGGATCAGCTATTCCACTCTTTCATTGTATACAAAAAAATGTAAAATGTAAACAATTTTGTTTCTTTTTTTTGTTTGTTTGTTTAAAATAATGATGAACAAGCTTTTTCTTTTTCTT
>NW_009194396.1:0-3990 GCF_000690835.1 Fulmarus glacialis
ATGATTCTGTGATTCTATGATTCTATGTTTTTGAAAGCGACGGTTGGCTAAACATTGTGATGACTGCAGACATTCTATCAAGACCTGTTTTCTGTTCCTAATAATTTTATTATCTTAGAACAGATATACAGCAAATTGTTTAGAAATATATAGTCTTTTTTACTTGCATGAATTGGATCAGAGTCTGAAAAAGTCAATAAAGAGAATAACTCAGCATTATTTTTTTCCTACATAAGCTTGAATGAGTACAGCTTGAAAAAGTTTCAACTCCTTTGGAATATTCTTTAGAGTCAGAACAAGTTAATAAAATTTTGTTTAGATTTAGCCTTCTCAATGTGATCTGTTCAACTGCCTCTGCCTTGTGTGCTCTTCCTCTTTATAAACTACCCGGCTATCTTACTTTTTCTTTTAAATGACCACATAGTGCCAATTAGTAGGGAATTTAAATACAAAACCAAACCAAACTCTTACAGCAGCCAAATTGTGCTCCAACTGCTTGACTATTTTATTCATTATGGCCATAAAAACATACCTCAATTAGTCTCTGGCAAAGTTTTTAGTGGCTATTTTACTGTGCTGTTTAATTTCCGCTCCTATCTTAGCAAGGAACAGTACTTCATACACTACAAAATTTTCTACCCAATACAGCTGTGCAGATACGAGTCTGTTCCAAAACTGGAATGTAACAGCATATTCTGCTTGGACTATATCACAATTCAAGTATTCATGTAATTTTCCATCATATTTTCAGGTCTGGTATTCTCTAAAATCCTAAACCTTTCCTCAAGCATATTTTGGTGCTGACCTTAATGTATCAAGATGATGCGATTGTCTGATCCCCTATTTTTAGTGCCCTGCTGGGATTTACTACCATGAATATGCTAAAGCTTTTCAAATATACCTGTTCAGATTGCTTCTGCAGATGAAGATCTCCCAGTCAAAACAGGAATACGCAACAAGGTTTTACTAGTTGGAGTTCCATAAAGTATAGCGAGGTCTGAGTTCAGTCCAACCATGTTAACTATTCTGGATATCCTTAAACTAGGCTGTGAAGATCTTTAGATTTGATAAACTAGAAACCACCTCTGTATCTTTACCAGTTAACTTTTTGATTTAAAATACTTATGTGAACTTCAGTTACAATCTATCTTTGTTATCTGATATCACAGGTTTTGTTCTTCAATATACAGGAAGCTGCTTCAAGTCAATGTATCTTCACTTTCCTACGCTTTCCAGATCCTGTTGCAAAGACCAGTCTTCTCTATCTCTCTTTTAGTAGGGTCCTAACCAGGGCACGTGAGTAATGGAAAACTGTACATGGATCTGGTGAATCAGTGTATTTGAGACTGCCAGAGAGCAAACTATTAGTCTGTTTTCAGCCGGCCTAGATGTGATCCAGATCAGAGTTACCAGTTTCTTTGATGAGGACTACATGAGCTGTTGAAAAAACACTTACTATTTCCTGTGGCACTCTTGTGTTCATTGGTGGGCACATATTATTACTACAAAGGATGAACCCAATGTTACACTCCAGCATTCTATAAATCAGTATGTAAGATGTTGAATAGGTTTCATACACCCAAAAGACAAACTGATGTATGGACAAGGAATGACAAATACATAGAAGTATTTATACACAAATTACCAAACACAAATAAAACTTTAACAAAGACAGAAATTTACACAAATTACCAAACACAAATAAAACTTTAACAAAGACAGAAATTTAAAAATATATTGTCATGCGTACTACATCCACAACTATTAACCTTGCTGTCATTCACATCATTTTGAGATTCTAGGGTAAGGTAGAATAAAACATCCCTGATTTTTCTTACTCTAGGGCACCAAGTCCCAGAGGTGATAGCCACATTATTTGGAAGGATTAATGCCCGTATTTATCAAGACTTCTAAAACATTACATTCTCTCAGTTCCTTTTCATCTGCACATTTTCTATATATTCCATGCTAGCATTCATGAACCTCTCTTTTGTGGTACAAAGTGTGCAAAATTTTATCTATTAGTAACATCCTTTAGGGTTACCATTCATGTTGTCTTCAGGGCAAATTAGGGGGATGTACTGACAGAGCCAGGACATTCTCTGAAAGCAAGCTGTCAATTCCATTATGTTATGCCCATTTACGGGCAAAACTAATACTAATTACCCCTCAAACCTCCACAACTGTAACCTCTAGTAGTCTTGGACTGCCACCTAGAAGCTAACTGCCTGTTTTTGGAGTCATCTGGTCTTTCACCTTGAAAGCACACATGCTGGTGTGTCACAGTAAGTCCTTATGGAAAATTTCTTAGCTTGTTAATTTATTTTGTGCTGTTTCATTGTTTATCAATATAGTTCTACCACACAGAACTATTGCACCAGCAACAGTCTGTGCCATGGAGATCTGCACTTGCAGCAGCAAGCATCACGTTCTTCAGTTTTGCATCTTTCTGAATCATAACAGCTATTTTTGTTTTCAAGAAATGAAAATGTCCACCATTTCACTTTCTTTCTGTTTTCCACAAAAATACAAGAAATCAGAAAGCTCTTCCACTGCTGTCAGATCCATGGTCTACTTATAGCTGATGCAGAGAAAGCCAGTACATACATACAGAGCTTTCAAGTTATGCAGACTGCTACACTGTCAGGCTAAGAACAGTTCTGCAGAAGAGCTGGGAAGGTCAGACGTTCTCTCATCATGAGCAATCCTAGAGTGAATCCAGGCAGAGAGGCAGGAGGAACACCAGGACACATCCAGGAAATCTAGCAAGCAAAAGGCACAGATTGAATAAGCTACAGCACCGGCATGGACTATACAGCTACAGAAGAGATCACAAGAGATTATAAATTAAGGTGATTAAGGTCTCCAGTGTGTTTACTAGCAGGTAGTCATCACAGCTACATAGGCACTGGCATCTGAGCATGTACAAAGGCACATAAAAAGACTGACTTGCAGGGAAAACCCATCTCTAGTTCTGTCTCAAGGGTTGCAAGTCTCAGCAATGTCTACAACTGGTTTTCATTACTTTGTAAAAGGATGTTGGTCATTTGAAACTAAGTCACTCTGAGTATTAACAACTCATGACAAAGAGCAGACCTGAAATCAAGTGGTATGCACAAAATGGAGTGAAATAGTTTTAAAGTTACTCAAAAAAATTATGTAGTCATTCATCATGAACCCATTTTGGTTTATCCATTGCATATTTTCAGTATACTTACAGAATCGTTTTGATTCAGGAAAAAAAAAGACAGTAAACTCCTAACCCCTTTTCTCTGATGCCTTTTATAATGACCACTGAATGTTCTGGCCTGGATAAACTAAGTATGTCATCATTAAATTCATTAAGAAATTTACAGAACTATATGCTCTAACCTAAAGAAGCATCTTTTTATTATACTTGTTCCACTGAAACTGCAGACTTGCAGAGCTTTTTGATAGTGTTTATTATTGAAGAACATCATATAAAATCAACAAGCTGCACTGAAACTGCCTAAAATGACAGCTAAAACACTCTGACAGAAGAAAGCCCTTTGTCTGGGGGAAAAAAAGTGTCATGGAAATCAGGTACAACCTCCAATCAAGGTCTTGCTTTCATGTCTCCGTAGATATGATGTTTCAAACATCATCCCAGGGCCCAAGAGAGGAAACAGTAATTGGCTGCTATTACCCAAATAAATTCACACTAGTACACTGTGATGAAGTATATAGAAAGGAAGAGGTTAAAGATAAAAAGCTGGAGAAAATATTTTTCCTTATTCAAGGCCCTTATTATTTAATCTCCCTTCCTTCCTACCACCCCCAAGCAGGTATATACCTTTATCCAACAATTACTAGACAGTAATATGTAGACCTAATTCCTCACTGAAATGTTGTTGATCAGAAAAAAAAATGAGGAAGACACAGCATGAGACCCAAGAAGAAGAGGTTCAGCTGCTGATTAGGAAACAGGTGACACAACTCCAATCATAGAATCATAGAATCATAGAACCA
>NW_009194397.1:0-3108 GCF_000690835.1 Fulmarus glacialis
CCAGCTACTAGGAAGAAAATTAACGCTATGCCAGCCAAAACCAGGACAAACATCTTGACTATAATTATTGTGTTCCTAGTTTTACACCAGAGAAATTCCATTGACTCCATGCAGTTTCTTCTGATTTATATCAAGATGAGGAAGATGAAATTCAAACCGTTTGTTTTCCATGGTAACAGAACGAGGAAAACTATGTTATAGCCTTTTGACATGGTCTATTCTGTTATAACTTCAGGAAATGAATGCTATAAAAAACCCCTCTCTGTTCCATTTTTTAAAGTCTGGTTTAAGTTTTCCAGCCACATTAACCTTTGTATTACTATTAGTGATTCAATTATTCATAAACTCCTTATTCCTAAAATGTTTTGTATTAGGCATGTTTTACGGCTTCCATGACTTGAAATTTCTTACTAATTTACTTTTCCAAATTCTCGACCCTAATAGAAAAGGTGATTTCCATTAGTGGGACTGTGCTTATGTCACTCAGTTTTGACATGCAGAATTGCATTTTGACTACTTGTTTGCCAAAACTCATTAACTGGCTAACTGATTTGAAGCTCTCTATGCTACTAATAGCTACTACCATGGTAGGCTGAATATATCCCATGATGGAAAAGAGCTTTGATTCCAATACTGTGGTTGGTTGGTTTCTTTGTTTCTGTTGGACAGTTAGTAAACCTTAGTTATTCCATGGTCAATGAGTAACAATTCAACAGTTAAAAAAAATATTTTTCTAATAAGAGAAAAATAAAATACAACAAACATAAAGAACAATGTATGGTTTTGACTATAGTATAAACCAAATGCACTACTAAAAATATTACAGATTTGTATGATCAATAAATGCTTTTACCTGAATAACATTTTCCAGCACTTACATGAAGTGAGACAGAGATATGGGCACTGGAGCCCCCTGGTATATGTATAAGGCACAATATGCCACTGGTAGTTTTATAGCTTTCTAGAGGGAATAGCAGAAAAAAAAATTAGAGATTAGTGGGAACTGCAGAAGAGAGAAGCTTTCTCCTTTGATGTTGATAACACACTGATGTTTTAGTTGTTGCTAAGAGTTTAGATAAAGAGTTTAATAGGACAGAAAAGGAAGGGATAATAATAATAATGGTGATGATGAAAGAATATACAAAATAAGTGATGCACAATGTAATTGCTCACCACCTGCCAAACGATGCCCAGCCAGTTCCTGAGCAGCGGTCCCTCCCGCAGCCAACTCCCACCAGCTTATATACTGAGCATGACATCATATGGTATGGAATATCCCTTTGGCCAGTTTGGGTCAGATGTCTTGGCTGTGTCCCCTCCCAGCTTCTTGCTGGCAGACCATGGGAAGCTGGAAAGTCCTTGACTCGTGTAAGCACTACTTAGCAACAACTAAAACGTCAGTGTATTATCAATATTATTCTCATCCTAAATCCAAACCACAGCACTATACCAGCTACTAGGAAGAAAATTAACTCTATCCCAGCCAAAACCAGGACATATACGCAAGTGCTATAAAACCTCATGTCTCAAGGCTCTGAGTAACCTGTCTTTTCAAGGTCAAAGTGGAGACAAGGAGAAGACAGTTACACAATAACTTCTGTATCTTCTTTTAAAGCAATTAAACACATCCAGTATCAGAAACTAAACTGGACCAGGCTGTTGATCCAGGGAAGCAGATCTCGTGTTCTAATTTCATAATGCCATGGATGCATGCAACTGAAATTTCTCATCAGCTGTATTACAATATTTTGTTTTAGTTTTTTAGCAAACATCTTCTGGATCCCAATAGCTAGGGCAAGAGTCATCAATATGGGCATTGCAGGATATTGCAGGAACACAAAAACACCACCCTTAAAATTAATATCATGCTTTTAGGAATAAATTTGTCAAGATTTTCAAATATTCATGACAAAATTTTGTAGAGAAACAAGCTTTTCTATAAGACCTTTGAAGTCTGAGTTTGCTAAATGGTGTGTTTAAGCTATGTGAAGTATCCATTCTAGCTTGAATACAGGCATGATGTTTCTTTCCTACAAACAAACAAATAAAAAAAATCGTATAGGTTTATTTAAATTACCCTATACTGAAAATCTTCGTTGTTGTCTAGTTCCTTTTTAGCTTCTCCCATACCGATTTCTTGGAAAGGTGGTATTCAGTTACATTTTTTGATACTTAAATTGTGTCTCAGAAATGTATGTGTGAGGTAAGTGCCTAAGCTCTTGCAATTGTCAATAGAAATTCAATCGGTACTAATGTCGTATCAAAATCTGCTCAGCTGATCAAGTACAGGTGTTTTGGATGAGCTGGGTAGCTCTAGATTCCATACATTTGATTCAGCTGCCCACATATGAGGTATCTCATCCCATATAGGATACCTTAGATATATGAGATCTCCCTGTAGGGATAAGAGACATGGCATAGGGCCTGTGAGAGACCCAAACTCTGCTGGAGCAGCAGCTGGAGCATCTCAGATGGCACTCTTCAGGTCCCACGTCACATCTGTCCATCCTGTGCCAATGCAGGGGATACTTTGTGTCTGCACAGCTGAATCCTGTCCCTATTGACTGAAATACTTTGCTCACCTCCAAACTCCTTCCTGGGACATCACTGCTTGGATATCAGAATCTATTCCTGAACTTAACAGTCCAGGCAGTGGCTTGTAGAGTGCAATAGACAGGGTAGTACAGTGCAAACCTTCACTTTGTGGAATAGGTTTCTTGTGCTAAGTGCAAAAAGACATTTGTATGACCCTGTGTTAAAAGTTAGGAATGATAAAGTTCTTGCAGGTGCAATGCACAAAAGTGAATTTTATCTGTTGTACATCATGTGACAAATACCTGTTGTGATTATTTCTTTGCTATTCTTTTAGTCATAAGAGATAAGACTTAGTTTCCTTTGGGATTTTGTTACTTGATGTCGTATTAATACCACATCAGAATTCTAGCTCATTATAGCAATTTGTGGGCTTAGGAAGAAATCCCCAAGATAGATGTAGAAACAGTTAATTTCTTAAATAAAAACAATAATTATTTCAAAGCAAAACAAAAAACAATACAGGGCTTGCCTTTGTGTAAATTTAAAATATATATATTTAATATTTTTAATAAT
>NW_009194398.1:0-1948 GCF_000690835.1 Fulmarus glacialis
TATGTTATATCTAGAAATGCATCTACAAGTAGGAATCTTTGATACTAGATCAAAAGTAGACCCTGAGTGTAAACCAGCCACCACACTGGTCTTCTCAGAAGGGATTCAGCTGCTTACACATAAGTGCCTAATGTGGTTTGTGATACTCTAGGCTATACAATACACCTGAATGGGACTAAGTTGTATGACATAGCATTTAAATGAAATCTGCACCCTTTTGAAACAGAAACTTGGAGGCCAATAAATGCCACAGTACATCAAGTGACAGTAGGCACCTATTTTTATACACTTCAGTTGCACTTTTTCTCACCACTAGCAATAATGAAGGTCTGATATGCTAGCTCGGCTCACACATCCAACTTTCAGAGGTTCAGCATTGGTGCAGATTAAATCTCTCCTCCATCATTCTGTCTATCTTAAGATAGAGTGATTCTGTATCTAGAAGTCCTTCATTCCATCAATTGGTCTTTCTCCCCTAGGTTTAAGTAAAAAGGATAGAAAAGATGATAAACTAGTCTATGGCCAAAGCTAGGTGACAAGAATCCAACCCAAAAGAATAACTTGTGGAATGAAGTACTACTGTATGAGCAAAGGAATTGGAAATTGACTTTCACTGTACTTGCTTATGATGATGGTTTCTGTAAGACAAACTTTCAATCTACAGTTGAGCTAAACTCCTATTAAGCTATAGTGAGATTATGCAATAACAGATGAGAAAATAAAAGAAAGAGAGGGACTGACTGAGGAAAGGAGTTCATGAGGATATGTAAATTTCCCTGATTTACAAACATCTCTTACTCTCTTTTTACAAAATATACTCCATGTCCTTTCAAGGGTAGGAGGAATGAAGGATATGATACAAACTTGCTCTTCCTTGGAAAGGAAAAAATAGCAGATTAGGAGAAAAAGTATGACTCATAATCTGAATTTTTGTAAAATAAAGAAATCAGAGCATTGATTGACAGCACACCCCTTAAGGACAATTTTCAGGAAATTACATTGTCGGTCTCTAAGTATTCAGCAGCATTCCTATGCTTTGTGTGATATGACAACCACTTTCAATTATTTTCAAACTGGAATTACCTAAAAATGACAATCTTTTTTCCCTGCTTTGTTCTAAGAAACATTTAAAAATATGTATCTAAAGGTATGAATTTTCTTTTATCAATATAGCTATTTGGTGAGGGGGAGGAGGCTTAGTCCATATTCTCTTAAAATTTATCAATCATCTGCCTCTTTCCTTATAATAAAGGGAAAGTATGGAAGAAAGGGATGATATTACTTTAGTAAATAATAATTTCAACCTGTGAATACCATCTGTGGCAGGGAATAATACGGCATTTCTTATGCTGTAATGAGCTGTTAAAGGTGGAACAAAGCTAGTTATCATCAGATTTTTCAACTTGGCCAACAGCCAGTGGTTTTGATATAAAGTAATTCAATCATTTAATAATTTGAGGTTGCAGTCTGCTTAAACCCCATCCAGTTTAGGGTGGGTTTTAGATGACTGTGTCCACAACAACAATCTAATCTGTCTTCTTTTCAAGACTTCCTAAATCTATAGGCCTGTAATTTCATTGGACATTTTCTTATTTAGCCTGAGAGCTCCCTGAACATCTAACTGTAGTCACACATGACTGTTCTGGAGAGGCAGATGTCAATATTTTAGTTGGAGCTGACCAAAAAGTTTGACGTGGTTAGGGCTACAGCCAAGCTTGTGACTACTTTTTAGATAATAGATTAATGGAAGTGAAAGAATTGGATCCTAAACCTTTCTCATCTTGAGGAAGGTTGAACGTACATCTTCCACATGTTAAAAAGGTGTCTTACCCACCAGACCATGAAAAAAACATCTGCCTGCCTCAGCTGTTTGAACCTGGACCAACAAGGCAGACAGAAGGGAGGGGAGAGGAGAGAAAGGGAGGGGAGGGGAGAGGAGAGGAGAGGA
>NW_009194399.1:0-54486 GCF_000690835.1 Fulmarus glacialis
AGTTATATACATATAAATGGTATATAATATATAATTTATATAAAAGTTAATAATAGTTGATTGACATCAAAGCCTACATACTTAAAATTGAGTAATGATTCTGGGAGTCTTGACCTAATTTGCTGGCGGATCTTTGATGCATCGTTCATTCATTTAGCTGGAAAGTGACAGAGGTGTCTCTCCTCAGGTTTGAAGTGCTATGCCACGGTCAGTAATTACATAGCATGGTGATACTTCGGTCATGGTGATGTGATCATCCCAAGAGGAGGTCAGCCACTCTGAGTCCTATGGAGTAGCAGAGTGAATGGCAAGGGCTGCTGAACTAGAGTAGCCTCCATTAGTCTGGCTGCTCAGAGTAGCAGGGATCATAACTCCTGCCAAGCTCCGAGCTGGTGTTGTGATTTTGCTGTGAGGGTGATATTGACTCCTAATCCAGGCTGCTCTGTCAGGAGTAGCCTAGGAGTGTCTTTCAGGGATGCCACAGTCCATTCCACTAAAGTGACAATATCCCCTTCTTAGAAATGTGATCCCACTTCAAGCACTGAGAATACGATATGGCAGCCCTGAAAGATTTTCTTCATGTTCCAGAATGTTTTCAGGAGGTTCAGGAAGTTTCTATTAGGGTTTAACAGAGTTTGATCTATACAGAATTGTGGGTGGTTCTTTCCCCCCCAGTCTAAGTTAAACCATTCAGAAGGCAAGCTGAAATAATTTCAATAATGACTGGAGCGAAATACACTGAGAACTATAATACAGAAACAAGGAAGTAAATTCTTAGCTTGCCCCTAGAATAGATGTAGATATATCAATGTAACTAAGATACATTGTATGTAATAGAAGCTGGCTCCTGAAACTGGCTTTAGCACTTCCATACCATATGGCTGATTCAACTGTAGAGGATTTGGCTGATTTAGCTACCCCAGCAGCACTGTGCCATCAAAAGACTTATAGTAAATACAGACCAGGAACATGTTCTGACAGGCTTCCTCCTGTGAATTGTGCTGTTAAAATTCACAGTCCTTTCAAAAACTAATAAACTTTCACCAGATTACATTTTGAAGAATTAAGCCTGAAGTCAGTGGTACAATTATGGGCTTAAAAGTTGGACTGCTAAAAGCTGATAATGAAAATGAAATAAAAATTCTACCAATGAAACCATATTGTAAAAAACCCGCTGCATGCTCCACTGACAATAGTTGAAGTTGAAATCAAGGCACCCATGATTCCTCCCTTTGCTTTTCACTCTTAGCACTTTCCAGGGGGCTTGCAGGGAAGCCAATACACTGAAAAAGTGAAAGGGAATGCTTCTTTATGCAGAGCCAGTGTCCCAAATTGAGGCCCTCTGCAAGGCTGGTGGACCAGCTTGAAGTGTATGAAAAACCTGCTGAATTTTCCAGTCATTAAATGGAAAAATGCAACCTAAAGTAATCCAAGGCTAAAATCAGACTTACAACTGGCATTACATCTGGTCATGTGTAGGTCTATGGAAATTAAATGCTGATGGCATCAGAATCTGTACTTCTGGTCTGAAGTCAGCAAATGGAGAACTGGGTTTTGTGGAGTTTCCAGTTCACAGGTTACATACTTTGGACCACACATGGTAATGGAAACAGAGCTTTCCCAGCTAAACACTTCCTAAGGACATACTGCCTTTGATCATTGCTGAAAGGGAACTGTGGAATGTCAAGCAGGAGATGTGGCTGATCTGGATCAGGGATACAATGGCTAGAAGCAGCAATTGATTTCCACCATTTTTTCCGTCAGGCTAGGTACTAGGAAGAAAAAGTCTGTGATAGCACTACTGAGATAGCACTGGATTCAACCCAAAGACAAGAAGAGGAGAAAATGAGTGGGTATTACCAGAGGTGGATCTCTGATGGAAGCTCTTGCTATGGTAGGAGGCCATGAAAGAGAAGATCAAAGAACTAGAGCTGCAGCTGGAGATGATGATAGGGGTCAGATGAGGATTTGAAAACATAATGGATGAAAAGAAAGAGAAAACAGTACTGGTACTGAATAAGAGGTCAAGAGAACAGATGACTGGGAGAGGAAGAGCATGATCCATGGAAGAATGTGGCCAAAGGAAGAGAAGAGAAGAGAAGAGAAGAGAAGAGAAGAGAAGAGAAGAGAAGAGAAGAGAAGAGAAGAGAGAAGAGAAGAGACAGAGCCTTGACAGAGTAGAAGCTCCTCACTAGGGGAAAAGAAGTAGAATAAAGCCATGCACTGCACTGAAGAATGAGGAGAAGAAGCAAGGAAGACGTGGTTTGGCAAAACAGAAGAGAGAGGCAGGCAACAGAAAAAGGAATGGAGATACCAAGGGATTCCAGCAGAAAGAAGGATGAGAATGATATGAAGAAGAATATGAATGAATAAAAGTTGGAATGGCAGAAGGTATTTGACTGGAGACTGTGATGAGGGACTTTTGGAAATCTTTCAATATGTCCGTCACTCAAATGGATCTAGAGAGAAGAGGGCATCCAAGAGCAGTGATATAACATTTGAAACTTTTCCTCAGTTTTCAATAAAGGCAGCAAACAGAACATGGAGAACACCGAATACCAAAGAGGAATGATACGAAATTTTCTGAGCTGAAAATAGTTGGAAGCAGAGAGAACTAGGCAGAAGTGTTGTATTTGCTTGTCCTGTTCTTACTGTTCCTGAGCCATCTGCTTATGGCTCTGATTATAGAGAGGATCCTGGCCCAGAGATACTCTTGGTCTGATCCAGTACGACCCTCCCCATGTTGTTGCGTAAGCAGAGAAATGACGGTATCTGAGGTAGAAGCAAAATGCAAAGAGCTTAGTGCAGTTAAGTTGATGCAGGCTAGTGCCTCTCACCCTGAGATGACAAGGCATGAAATCACAAGTCTGATACTAAGAATTTTTAATGAATCTATCTAAAGAGGGGTGGAACTATTTAATTGGAGTACAACAAGGATATATTATATGTAACAGGGGTAAAAATGGTTCCATTAGTCTGACCTTTAACAATATATGAGGCAATAGAATTAATATGGAGGGAAAGAATAGAGAATTGGGAGTAAATATGAAATGGAATAAAATAGCACGTGTTTACCAAAGGTAGGCTATGTCCAAATAATCTTATCTTTTTCTTTGAGAAGAGAAAAGTTGTGGTTTCCCTTAACAGGGAAGGTATAGTAAAGGTAATCTAGCTGAAATTCTGTAAAGCTATTGCTATAGTGCCTTTAGGAAATTATTAGATAAACCAGAAAAGTTGTTATTAGTACAGATTGGGAGGGACCCGTGGAGGGGAAGACTGCATTTTGGAGTATCAAAGCAATCTTTGATAAGGTGAGGGTTTGAAACGACAGGGAGAAACATGAGTGTGTCGGTTGGTGAGTTGTGATGTGGCTATGAGAAGACAAGTACATTGCTGGAATATATTGTGTGAGGGATAGCAGAGTAATACTATTTCTGTTATGTAAGGTGGGAGTAGTACAGGGATATATGATTTTGATCACGTCTTTTTAAAGATGATAGATTACAAACCTGCATAGGTATGGAAAAGACTATAAGAAATAGAAAGCTTGAATACAAGAGCCTGAAAAAATCTTAGCGTATTTATCTGGTAATGCAAAGGTAAAGAGGGAATCTGAGGTAGATAATAGAGAGGGAGAAGAATTACTAAGGCAGAGGATAGTGTAGACAGAAATACAGATGGATGTGAACCAGTTAGGAATATGTTAAAGCTGGAACTTACTGCACTGGAACAGTCTCTAATCTACTCTGAAGCAGAAGTGGTTGAACAATTTCTTAAAAAGTCCAAATAAAATTTATATTTAACAGAGAAATGTGCATTCCTGAATCATGTGAGGACCTGTCTGACTTGTCTATCTCACTATAGCATTACCCCTTTCTGAGATATGCCTGGTGAGACAGCCCAGCCCACAGGGTCATAATTATAAGCTCTTGGATGACCACAGTTATTTTTTAAATAACAGCTGAAATTTGAATGCAATTAACCTTCACATTATTGTTCACCTGTTCCTGGTCATCCCAAGGAGTGATGAGTTTTTACCAACTCCTTTGTCTTCAATCTGCTGTTTAAAGAGCACCAGAATTAAAAGCAAACCGTGAAAATGAACAGATGAGTACAACTCTGGAAATTAATAACTACTTGACAGGATTCAACCTGGGGCATTTTATTTGGAAATGAGTGACTACTTGTCAGGATTCAACCCGGGGGATTTTATTTGGGATTTGCAGTGGGTGTTTGCAGCACTGGGAAAGAGGTGACAACACCCCTGTATCATGCTTTTTTCTTTGCAAGCCAGGAGTTCTTCTAGTATTGCCAGTACATGTATTGCAGTACATGTATTGCCAGAGATATGAGCAGTTACTGCACTGGTTTTAGGCTGGGGTTTGTCTTCTGGATATGCAATTACACACCAGCAGAAGCCTTTTTTCCTGTGTCAGTTTACTGGAGTTACACATTGCAACTGGCCAGCTGCTGAGAGGCGAATATGAAGCAATTAGTCTTAATGAATAGTAGAGCAAGACCAAGATATTTATTTTCAAAGTACTAGCCCATTATCCATCTTACATATGATTCCATTAACATTATTGCTGTTCTAAAAATAATTTATGCACAGAAATAAACAAAACAAATTTGTTAGCTGATGAGCTGTCACTACATTTGGCTAGCTAGTCCAGAGTTGGCCTACAACAAAAAAAATGAGTTTCAAACAGATCTTTAAAAAAAGAGATAAATTAGGCCTATCACTTCCACTGAAGATTTATTTCAATAATGTACAGAATAAATCAAACCTGAAATAGGACAGGATCCAATCAGAAGATAACATACTCTGATCCAGTTTAATGCCAAAAATATAGTTATTCATGGCTGTATTGCTAACAGCATAGCTACCTAGCAGGAAAGCTGACTTAAAGCTCTTTTGATTCATCTGGAGAGTTTCCTGCATTGCAGGAAAAATTCCATTGAATAATACATTGTTTCTGTATTTACAGGGTTTTTTTTGTTTAAAGCCTGCCTTCTGCTGACAAAAAAAAAAAAAAAAAAGATGAGGCAGGATCTAGCATTCATCTTTGAGAACACATAAAGTAAGCCTTATCTTCTGATCTTCAGTCCAGAATGATGTCTCAGGTCGGAAATTCAGAATGCTTGCACTGCAAGTTTCCTTGCATGTGTAAGGGAACAAGAGCCGTGACCCTGCTCATGTCTGTAGGGTACAGCACTGCCATTCTTCCCCAGCTCCTTCCAGTAGCAGGTGCATGTTAAAACAGAAGAGAGATTTTTGCCTGCATAATAGGTGAATGGAAGACAGCCTAGCTAACGCACCTGATGAACCAGCAGGACTCCAGGGAATCTGTTCTTTGTACCTCGGAACTATGACTTTTACGGTGTTGGAGAAAAAAGTTTTTATTGTGTTTCTCTTTTCCTAAATCAAACTGTAACCTTTTCAACATTTAACCTCTGTCAATTAAGCTTAATCAGAGCAATATGCTGGTGGCAGCCAATGACATTTTTATAGTCATATCCCAAAATTGCTAGACAATTGTTAGCAAAGGTGAATTGCTTTTTTTTAGGAAGTGTTTTAGAGAAACACAGGTCTTACTGTGGCAGAAGCAATAATGGCAACTTAAAGTCAAAAGAGAGAAATCCCAGCAATTGAGAGTAGTGATTTCTACTTGAGATGTTTCAAGCATCCTCTTTCTCTCCCTCTTTAATTTCTTTTAATACTTATGAATTCCTAATGTCTAGGGAATATCATACTGTGTTAAAATTTGAAAAAATCTTTTCCTGCGCTTTCTTAAATTCTCAACATGACAGTAAATCCTCCTTGCTGTTCTCAAGAAGTCCTCCCACAGACCCAGGGAAAACCTGAAGAACATGAGAGCGGCCACAATGATTCAGATCAAGGCTCTAACTGCAAGTGAATGTGGTAGGTAGGGTAAGAACACAGTGAGAGTATATCCCAGTCCCAAATATTCTTCCAGCCTTCAACTATTTTCAGCTATTTCCTAAGCCTGATGTGATTTGGCACATAGATGGAAGTACTTGTTCAGTCTTCCTTGAAACCATGTAAAATTCTTGCATCTACAACACCCTTTGACAAGGAGTTGCACAGATGTGTCATCCTTTGGTAAGAGTCACCTCCTTTTGTTTATTTTGAACTTGAATTCCACAATCTTCACTTGACACCCCTGCTTCTTGTGTCAGAAGAGGCAGTGAACAGTCAGTCCCTGGCCATCCTCTATGGGCCATTTAGGATTTCATAGACCTGTCTCATGCATTCCCAAGCCATCTCTTCTCCAGACTGGCAAGTCCCAGCCTACTCAGTTTTTCCTGGTACAGAAACCGTTCCAGACTTGGACTATCCATGTTGCCCTTCTCTGAACTTGGTTCCAAGTTCTCCTTTATCCTTTCTGAGATGGGAGAAGACAACTGCACACATTACTGAAGGTGTAGGCAAACTATGGATTTATAAAGTGTTGCAGATTTTTTCTCTTTTGTCCTGTCATCTTTATGTAGTCCTTTGGGTTTCATGCTCTTTGAAGCAAGACTCTCAGTCTCCCTTGAGTCTGTGCAGAGCCCAAGAAAGAAGCAGAAGGCTGGGACGCACATAATCTGAAGTCATGTTCTTGGTTCTGACTGTGACCGTGCAGTGTAGTTTTGGCAAGTCATTTCACTTTTTCTTTTCATGTTCAGGGCACTCTCTGAGCTGTGTCAAGGAGGACAAGTTTCTTTTCTGTGTTGTCACTGTGGAGGAAATCATGCTGTGCTGGCAGCCATCTGTCTCTAGCTGGGGTTTGAAGATTAAAGGCTTTGAAACACTGATGGGGCTTTGGGGCAGCGGTAGTATATAGGGATTTATGTCCCTGGAACAGCATGCTGTCAGAGCACTTTGCATACACCTTGGCATTCTCACAACATTGCACAGAGCTGTGCTGGCATCATCCTCATGGCCCAACACAGTCTGAAGACTTTTAAGCTCTGTCCTTCCAGTTGCTGGCACCCAGGCTTCTTGTTCTACTTGCTGGGTAATCCAGCTTGGATTTTGCTAGTGATCACACATACGCAAACAGAGGATGAAGAGCACACTCACACAAAAAGTTATTAGGAATAGAGTTTAGTAAGAAGATGGTTATAAGACTGTGTTGATGAGGCACAGGGCTCTGTCAGTCAAGCATACTAACCAGCCACCTGCTGACAGTCAAACAGCCCCTGTTATGCTCCCTTTTCTCCATTTGTCCATGCTGCTTCTTCTCCCACCCACCTGGATTGTTCCCTTTCTCCACCCTTGTCTCCTTCCCATCAACAACCTGCCCTAATTACTTTTTCCCCATTGGTCACATTTTTGCTATGTCCATACCCAAGTTTGCTATTTCTGGCATAGTTTCCTACGCAATCTTAGCCTTACATGATATTACTGATACAGTTACCTAGAGACTGCTGGCCTTGCAAGATGCCACTCCCCCAAAGGTTTCCAATACTAGCACATCTGAAGATATATCTGCATACCTTCACATACACAGGCTTGCCCACTTGTGGTATTCTCTGGCCAAGAGGATGGGTTTTTCCACAGTATCAAAACAATTTCCACAAGAGCTGGACAGCAAACTGTCCTTTGTATGGTGATTGTATATTGTATGAGCTTATGGATCTATGAATATATCAAGTTGGAATTACCCAGTGATTGACTGAAGGATTTCTAAATCCTGTGATCTCTACTTAACACACGAGACCTTGAAGCTCTCCAGGTAGAGATGACAGGATGCTCATGCATGATCAAGCATCTATGATTTCATTACTGAAGCTAATGAACTATTATCAAGTGAGGTGCGGGAGGGATCCTGTGTGTGCTTTCAGCTCATCCCATCATGAGGTAGCTTGAATGAGTTGAGGAAGACAAGACTGTTAACTGCCTTCACAGATAAGTACCTTCCAATTGAGCTAAATCAGGAGCAAACACTGAAGTTAGTGCAGCTCAGCTGTGGATGGCATCTTGCTAAACTTATAATAAAGTCATTGCCTTAATTCAGGTGCCCTTATCATTAGGTACTGGTGTGAGGAGCTTAAAATTATCCTGTATTCAAGATCAAAGGACTGAAGTTTTTCAGTCACACAAAGTCTGAAGGACTTGTAAACAGATAGGAAATAAATTTTCTCTTCCTTGTTTTTCTTTTCAATAGAGTGATGATATAATCAAGATCTCAAAGGCTGCTAAAATAATGGAGCGGATGGTGAATCAGAACACGTTTGATGACATTGCACAAGGTATGGCCCTGCTGGGAGATGCTTCTGACTCAAGCCAGAACTCCTGCAGATGAGTGACCACAGCTGTAGCGAGAGTAGAATAAGAATAGAATAGAATAGAATAGAGAAACAGAGCTAAAATGAGTAGGGCTAGGAACCTGCTGGCTCACACAAGGCAAACAGGACAGCAGACTGCGGGCATTCAAAGGGCATGCCACATCAGCCCTGCTCTGGGCAGGCTGGGGCCAGCAGGTTTGGTCAGCGTTGCCCTCCCTACAGCACTTCCCTCCCTCAGCAGGTAATTCCCTCCTGGATGCAGGTGCTGGTGACAGCAGCCGGTGCCGAGCATCTGTCTGCTGGCATACAGGTCCCAACCACAGCGACATACCCAGTCTCAATGTTGCTTTACAAGGGTTTTGCTATCTCTGCTCAGCTCCCTCCTGAAAGGCCTTGTCTAGCTCTGGGAGTGGCCTGAGGTCACTCCTCACTCCCGCCTTCTGCTTTCTTGGTCATCCTTTGTCTGCTTTTAGATCATCAGCTTTTTTTGTGTGAGGGCTTGGTGCTTGGGAAAATGCATTTACAGGACTTAGGTGATGGTTTGGAGTTGAGACTTAAGGACTGAGACAGTTTTTATACTAACAGTTGGGTTGTGCAGAGGCTGTGAGGATACAGAATGTTTTTTAAAGCTTCCCTGGCACTGGATCATGCTGATTTATTTCCTATTTTTTCACCGAGACCTTTTCTTTGATTTTTTTGTTTTAGATTTTAAATATTTTGAGGATGCCTCGGATGAATACAGAGACCAGCAAGGAACCCTCCTCCCACTGTGGAAGTTCCAGTATGACAAAACCAAGAGACTTGCAGTTACTGCCATCTCCTGGTAAGTCTCTTTATTACAAACTTACTCTCGGCTGTTCGCAGGGGAGTGGAACTGACTGTCATGGCATCTTACAAGGCAGGGCTCCTTTCTCTGGGAACACTGTTTTGAATAATTTCAGTCAGCTGTTTTGGCAGCACCTAGTCATGGCTGGTGCTTCTGGATGCAAAGCACCTTGTGTAAGGCTGGATGTGCCAGGCTTGTGCCGTTCAGCAAAAGGCACAGCAGGCTCTGTGCAGCACTAGGGCAAAGTGAGTGCAGTTAGCAGAGGAAAGAAGAGTCCCTTCTTGGGAAAGCTGGGATAGACATGTCATATCTTTGGACAATATGCTGTAGGAATCAACCCTGAAAAGCGCAGGGGAGGAGAAGGAGAAGTGACTATGTTTTTGACAAGTATCAACACAAAAGAATTAAAGCAGCAGAAAGGGAAATGCAAACATTGCATGTGCCAGACAGGTATCACCATTGACTAAAAGATGCTGAGGCACTGATGCCAGACAAGTCCTTTATGCATGGTACATATTCAGTCGCTTCAGACAGCAGTCGTAATTTGAGTACTGAGATCTTAAACAGTTCAGTTTAGTAGGCATTTACCCTGCATTCGACTTTTGCATATTTATTTCTGGTCCAAAACCAATCGCTGATACTTTCAAATCAACTCTCTTTTTCTGAGATGTTATTGCCATGGTTATTACCATGAAAAAAACACTCATCACTAACCTGAATGAGTCCTTTTACTTTTTAACATGCTTGAATGTCCCCAGAACTGGCTTGGTTCATGCACTGAGCAAGAGACATACATAGTCTGCTCTTGCCATGTGCTCCCCTGCAGCTAGACCTCCTCTCACTTGTTTATGGGGCAGTGTCAACACATCTGTGTCTTGCCAAAGAGGATCTATGGAGAGACAGAGCAGGATTGCTCTGTCCTTTCAAGCCACTGCAATAACTATACTTTAATAGAGTATCAAGGATGCAGTTGTGTAAGAATTACAAAATAACAGTACAATGAGATGTAAAATTGGGAGAAAAAGCATTCTTTTATAGGTAGTTTTTGCTGCTGTTATTCTTGTTTCCAGAAAATAACAGAAAGACAGCCCTGAAGTTGGAAGAATAGCCCCAAAATGCCTTATGTAATAAGCTTTTCTAATTTAATTTTTTTTCTTACATAGTTAGCAGTGACAGTGCGTTTAGTGGATAGAGCAAGAGCATTAGAATGCGTAGGTGTTAGCCCAAGTGAAAAAGGAGAGGAGAAATGAAAAGAGAAGTGGTTTTATTTTGTCAATTTAGAATAGCAAATCGGAGAAAACGCTCATCAGATAATTTTCACATACATTCATTTCAGAGAATTGTTATCCACTGGTTGTGCTGTGTGAGCTCAGGGACAGCAACAGTACTGACCTTTATCCCATGTAAACCCTACAGTAACTGTCCACACACAGCAGAAGTTGTAAAGAAGGTAAATGTTTTTCAAGTAAAGGGACTTCAGAAAACGTAGTAGATGGCTAATTGCTCATAGTCAGTATTCCTCAGCAAATACACTGTTCACCAACTGGCTCAGAAGGGAATTTCCCCTCCTGGACTGTGGGAATGATCATGAATTTGTGAACTGATAGCCATCTCTTGAAGCTTCCCTCATTATTTAGTAACAGGTAGGGATGGGTATTATTCTGTTATGGCTTAGAAAGTCCTTTATTCTTGCCCCTGAAAGACGGAAACTGACACTTTCCTGCCTTTTTCCTTTCCTCAAAGACCTAATTTTTAAAAGTAAACTTTCCATGATTATGAAATGGATAAGAAGTGCTGGAGACTGACATCATGTCTGTCTGTGCCCTTTTTATCCTTTTCATTTACTGCTGTGGTCTTCTGATGTTCTATTTTTTTATGCGTGTTGAGTCTGGAAGACTTACTCATACACAAACTTTACTAGTGCATATGTTCAAAGAATCAAGCCCTCAGACTGCAGTCCTGTGAGAATGGACTCTGATATTAATGTGTGAAACACTGTGCATTTCTGTGGAACTATATGGTTAATAATAAATGCAATCATATATATATTTTCTCATTACAGGAATCCAAAGTACAAGGACCTATTTGCAGTGGGGTATGGCTCTTGTAAGTAACAAATGCGAAAAAATCATTGAGAGATTTAGAATATTAAACAGGTGCACTGAGATCAAATCATATAATATTCTGGGACATGGATCACATCTCATAGCAAGAACTCACCTGATTTCAAAACAGTAAATTGAGATTTAACTCAAGATAGGGATTAGGCCTTTACATTCCATGACATAAACATTCAGAAATGCATAGGCATAGGCAGCGTTAGCCAGGGCTTTTGGCTTATGACAGTGCTGACTCTCCCTTCAGTCAAGGACTTGCCTCTAGAAGCACCACTTAATCCTTTTTTTCTTATTTGAATGGCTCTGATTTCTTTGTTCCTGCCCTTCTCATTGCTGGAAGACCAGATATGTTATGTTTTGCCTGAAGTTAATCATGAGAGACTTCTCTAAGTGTGAACTCATTGCTTTCTTGTTAGGAGATGCCTTTCAGGGGTGTCTCAAAGGATAAGCTCTCCACTAGGGCACATCAGGCCTGGACGTTGTGAGAAGGCACTTTCCCTGCTGTAGTGTCTGGGATTGGACATGGGATAAATTTGAGCAGCAATGAACATAAGATTTAGGGGTTGCTGTGTTATTCCATATTACTCTGTATCCAGTATTACTGCTCTCACATTCAGGAAATGGAAAAGAATCCTAACAAGTTGATGTTTTCTTATCCTTTTTTGTTGTTTTGCTGCGTGCATTACATCTACCTGCTCAGTTTATCTTTTTTTTTTTTTTTTTTACAACAACAGGAGTCCATATCAACAACCTTGCATTTCCTGCTGTTCTGTATCTCTTGTTGCTTACAGACACAATGATTGCTGTATTCTGATTTCTTGTCTTCACATCTCCCCCTTTAGTCCTGTGTAGATGGGATAATAATGTCACTGTAAATAAACATTCTCTTTTCTGTTCTCTCACTCTCTTCTACTTTCTAGCTCTACCTGAAGTGCTGACTATTGTGAATAGCTTCTTAGGCAGGGGACAGCATTCTGGTAGTTCCCCCTCATGACCCCTGCTTCCCAGAGAAATTCCCAAAGGGAGGAGACCAGTTGTGAGACAAGTTTTCCTGGGGTCTTTCTCACCCAGGTAGTGTTGGCTCCTCAACATTATCTTCTCAGCAGACTACTTAATAGATTTCTCAGATCCCCTGAAAGTGCCTCTGGGACTCGCTAGGACTCTACTGTTCTCCACTGTTAGTAGCTGCTGTAAAGTCACATTGCTGTCATTCTCATGTAGTGAACAGTGACCTTAAAGTCTCAACTTTGTATCAGATGGGTGTTGTTAATTAACAAGGGAATATGGATGAACGACTGAAATCCCAAACTATTTTAAGTCTCCACTGTTCTTATCTCAGAGCTTGTGAAGATCCAGCAATACCCCACCTGCACATCTGCAGGGCATCTGCTCCTTGCGAAGATGTCCCCCCAGGTCTTACCATTAACTCTGACACAAAGCAGAGAGAGGCTGAGAAAAGAACAGTGTTGCAAATGCAGCAGAGCCTTCTCCTTGCTGCAAGAAGAGGAGAGACTATAGAACAGTCAGACTGCAGTCATAGGTTTGTGAGAAGAACTAGATATTTTGACCCAGTCAGTCTGCCCATTCTCGCTAGCAGGAGAGTTGTCCTTCTTCTCTGAGTGTTAGTATTTTATTTATTTAAGAAAGAGCTGACTCTTCTGTAGGGCACTAGTAATTCTCTGTCTGGCTTGAAATAAAGATCAGTCATGGTGCTACAGGTAACCAGTGGCTGAGAATTGCAGATAGCAAGATTAGGCACTAAAATTTTTACCCTAAATACCCCAGCCCTAGGAATTCTTTGTGCAGGACAGAGAGTGGGCAGCCTAAGAGATGGCCTTACCAGTAGCTACATCTTTGCCCACCAGCCATTTCAGTTAATCTATATGTGCTTGCAAATTACAAATGAACATTTTTGCTAGTGTTTTTTGGGCTAAAAAAGTTAGAATCTGTTGTGAATATTCTGAACTACCAAGGCAAGTCATTGGTATTTATTTTAAGGGAACACCTTTTTTTGAATGAACACTGAGGGCTCTCAGCTGTGATAAAATGACTAATAAAATTCATTGTTGAGAAATAGAGTGCGTGTGGGATAAAAAGCTCAGCACTGGGCTCCAAGGAGATTGCTGTAATTCAGGAAAGTGGTCTTGAAGTCATTCAAATACATGTTTCTTTTCAAACACTTGGTAGTGCTCAGCAATAGTCAAAAAGGCAAAACAAAAATTGATAGGAATTACTATGAAAGAAAAAGAAAACAAAACTTCCGGATATAATGGAAACAAAATAGAAAACTACGTATAAAGCAGCAGTAGGAACAACAATAGAAAACTAAAAAGAGAACAAAACGATTCATGATAAACTGACATCTTGATTACTGTGTGCAGTTCTGGATGTGAACTCCAAAGAAGAATGTGGTAGGCTGTGGAAGGATTGGAAAAGGTCCAGAAAAGAGCAGGAAGGATGAACGGAAATATATACAATGACTTTTTGTATCAGAGACTAGGACTCTTATAGCAGACAAGGGAGAGGGACTTGGTATGGGTCTGTAGAATCTTGAGTGGCATGGAGAAAGTGAAAGGAGGTCAAATGTTCATTACTGCTCATAACACAAGAATGAGGGAGACCTTATGAAATTATTGAGCAGCAGGACTAAGACAAATTTAAAACAGAATAATATGATACATAATGAAATTGTGGAACTTTTCTTCCTTCATTTGTGATCTGGAGGACAGAGGTACAAATGGATTGGACTCAAAAGAGGTTAGATAAATTCATGGGGAGCCAATTTGCTGTTTGAAGGACAAACCATCTGATTCGGTAAGCTCGTAACTGTGAGTTGCTGGAAGCTCTGAGTACATACAAGGGGATAGATCTATATTTGCTGATGTTCTTACAGTATTTAAGCAGTTGCTACTCAGTACACTTGGAGATAAGATACTTGGCTACAGAGAACTTTGGTGTGGTCCCAAATAGTCATTCTCATGTATTTCTCTGTGCTCTGACAATGAAACCAGATGGGTTGTCTTCATTTATACTAGTAAGGATTGCGTTCTGCTTGCAATATTGCAACATTTCATTTTCCTCTTAAAATGACATTTTTCTATTGAAGTTCACTCCATCTGAGCCCTGGAAATGTTCCTGTTAGTTTGCCAAGAAGCTACATTTGCCTGACAATCTCTTTAATTCAGCAGGCAGCAGCTTCTCTAAAGAGCAGATTAGGATCAACCTTTACAAAAGAAAGCATGATGACAAGCGCTCAGGATATTCCTTGCCTTGTACAGCACAGCAAAATCTTATTGTGCTCACAGCCCCTGTGCTCAGAGTAGGAATCAGGCAGTGCCTTCCTACTGCCCTGCCACCCAGGCGCAGGAGGAGATATACAAGCTCAAGGATGGTAACCTCCCCACTTAGCCTGTTTAGACAGTTGTTCTAACTTGTTACACTAAGCAGGACCCTGATGTGTGCTTTCTGGGTTGTGCAGAAATATTTGTTGTTTGTTAGTTCTGCCAGGGTTCTTTGTGCCACGAGCAATACATAGATGCAGAGGAAGACAGGCCCTAAGTCAATGGCTTGCCATCTAAGTGGGCAAGAGATCCAGAAGACTTCTTATCCCATTTTTATAGCAGACACAGAAGACATAGTTCATCTCAGCCAGCTGTAGCCACTAACAGCTAGGAGATGATTCTCTGACTTAAGCTTACCCTTTAGTCAGCAGTGAGAGATCAACACATCCAGAGGCCACCCATCCTGCCGTAAGCCTGGTCCAAGAGAGGAGCTAAGTAGCCCTCTGGAAGGGGTGGTCTCTTCCCATGGACTGTAGAGTGAGCCTAGGCAGAGCATCTAGCCTAGATGCCTGTCTCTTAGCTAAAGTGAGGCGAGATGAATCCTAGCCAGAGGAAATAATCCTGGAGTCACACAGGGACTGGGATAGAGCCAGTAACAGAACCCCGATCTTTGGGTCTGCGGTGGCCATAATTACATCACCAGTCTTTTGTGCAGCGTGCTTTGGGATCACTGCCAAGATGTAAGTAACACATTTGTCCTACTGCCCAAAGTATACTTTCTGAAACAAAAGGTCCCTTGTTTACTGTGGGTCTATTTTACTCCAGCATGGTGAGTTCTTTACAAAGAGGGCCCTAACCTCTCCCTTGCTTCTGTGTCCCATTTCTGGAGTTTTCACCAGTGATTTGTTTGGAAGGGGTTTCTGATGCTGATGGCATTTCTTTGGCATGAGACAGTCCCTTCTGAACAAGGAAATATTGTCATCGTAATTTGCAATTCAGGATCTATGCTGCTTGGCGGGAATTAATTTTTATTCCCATCAGGAGGAGCTGTCTTTCTGGTTTTGTTTTTGCATAAATGAGATTGCTGGGTTTCTGGCTAGACTGACAGCCTGCAGTGCAGGGTTCAAAGAGGCTGTGATGGGTGTTGGGCTTTTGTTCTGCCTTGCTGATGGGAGCACCATGAACACAAGCTCAGGTCTTAGCAATCACCTCAGTTCACGTTCCAGAAGCAAGTGTGACAGCCTTCAGAGATGGCTTTTTATGTGCAGCTCCGTCTGTCAGCACATGAGGTGAGTAGGGAAAAGCAGTATCTGTATTGCAAATGTATTTTATCCTACTGTTTCTTTGCACTCAGCGGATGTAACTTGCCAGTCACAAGGATGGGTGAGGAGTATGGACTCACACCCAAAGCCCTGGCAATCTGAGGTATCTGGCAAAGGTATCTACTCAGTTCTTCACAGTGCTGTGTCTGAAATGGGGCCTCATGTAGACGGAAGTAGACCATGAAAAAATGCCTATACTGCTTTAGCTTTCTTGTGCAAAATCAGCATGAGCAATGCTAGTACATCGTCCTTGCACTGGTGCGACTGCATCCAAAGTAAGAGTAAGTTTTGTGACTGAGCTAAATTGGTGTAAAATCTGGGCCAGAGCTTTCACAGAGATAAACTGGTATTTAATAGATGTCCTGAGGCTCCCTGGTGCCGAGGAGTCATGGTTGAACACTGAGATCATAGGCCAGCTCTTGTTGCACTCTCCTACAATGTAGTGTCAGGTAAACACAGGGAGACTGGGTGTACTTACTGGGCAGTCTTTTATCTTCCCATTTCTCAAATGCACTGCCCAATGAACATGGACAGTCTTTTATTTACTGTCTTCCACTGATTGAGGCTGATGGATGGTCATTGCAATAAGGATATTCCTGAATGGGACATGCTCAGGGTGCTTCAGAGGGAAAAGGGAGAGGAAAAAATGAGCCAAGTGGCTTTAACAGCAAGGTACTGCAGCTTCCTGCTCACGTCTGTGCTTCATAGGCATTGCTTACTCTGCCGGAGGTCTCGTCCGTCAACAGTTCTGCCACTCTTCAAGTCAGTTGAATCTATTCATCCTCAGTGCTCCATGAGCACTTAGCACTAAAGGATGAAATACAGCTCCTCAGGGAGCTAGCTCCTCAGTAACACTGAGAAATGTTCTCTCCAGGAAGGGTAGGGAAGACAAGATAGCAAGATGAATGTCAAATAAGATTGGTATGGTCAAGGAACATGATTCTCTTACCTTGCATACAGCTTCTTGGCCAGGATCTGATCCTGCACAGACAACTGAAAGGAGGATTCGTTACTACATACCGTAATTGGTGATGAGTATTTGCAGAATCAGGCATTTAAATTAGAGATTAGAATAACGAAAATGACTGGTAACAAAATTAGCTCGCTTCTAGAGGGGAAAAGTCATCCTCTGAGATGAGGGGACTGAGAGAGTATGCTTGGAGGTATGCCATTTTCCTCTCCCTCTTTTTGTGCAAGAAGCCTTAGCACCCTCTGTCTAGAAAGCATACAGTGGAAAAAATGATCAGTAGAGAATTCCCAATCCACTATTCACTCCAAAGATTTAATGAAAATTAAGATCAGCTCCATATTTCATGCCACTTAGGTTCGTACACAGCCTGTTCCAAGCCCCAAAGACTTCTGCTAGGCCAAATACTTTATTTTCTAGCAAAATATTTGTCTGCCAAATATTAATTTGAGAGGCACAACTAAGGAATCATAGAATCATAGAATCATAGAATCATAGAATGGTTTGGGTTGGAAGGAACCTTAAAGATCATCTCGTTCCAGCTCCCCTCTCATGGGCAGGGATACCTTCCACTAGACCAGGTTGCTCAGAAAATGCAAATCTGGGAGCTGGGTTAGGTATCAGGAAAACATTCCTTCCTGATCCCGATAGAAGAGCAATCAAAGCATTGAAGCATAAGCTGTGATCATAACTCTCCTAAGGCAAGCCTATAGGTATTCTGAGCATGGGGAGGGCAATTTTCTTCTTGGAGTCAAGAAAGAAACTAATGGACAACAGGGCTAGATCCCATCCTTCCTTCATGTGCTGGCTGGAGGATTTTTCTTAAAAGCTGGGTCAAAGCATATCTTTTAGAATGATGCTCAGTTTTCTTGTCAAAACTCCATCTAATGGTAAGTCCTTCACCTCCCTGCTATACTGTTCCAACTTTGAATTGGTCTGACCCCTGGTAAATGGTATCTCATTTCAAGGTTGAATTTGCCTAACTTAAATTTTCAGCCATTGAAACTCATTATTCTCTTGGCAGCAAGCTTAAAAAGCCTTTCCAGCAAGTCCCTTCTCCATAAGTGGTATAAGTGCCCAAATGCGTTGATGAAGACAGCTCTCATTTTTCTCTTCTTTAGGCTGAACTCATCAAGCCATACTCAAGATTTGTTTTCCATCTGCTATGTTATTTCAGTGAACTTTGTCTAACCTTTCTCCAACGTACCCACATTCTTCTTGAGTGCAAATGCCATAACCAGGCATACTCACCTAGTTTCTCTCTTATGCATGCCACCCACTGTTGTGTCATCTTCAGGCTCTCTCAGCAAACATTTTATATCATTATGTAGATCAAACTAAAAATACTAACCAGAGCTGGACTAAGAACTGATGCCTGGAAATTTGCCCTGGAAACCATCTCTGTTCATTTCACTTTCTGTTTACTGCTCTACTTTAGGCTCTGGCAGTGAACCAGTTTTTAATCCAGTTAGCATGTACTCTGCTAATTCCATGTCATGTAAGTTTTTAAATAAAATATTATGATGTACTTAACTGAATGCTGAAGGAATATACAGATATATTCTTGCTAGCACAGTTATTTCATCAGTCATCCTGACAAGAGGGGTGGCAGCTTTGACAAGACATTTACCCTCTCCATAGGTCTGGGGATCGAAGTAGTAGGGGAGATAATTCAGCAAACTAAAAGAATCTCGCTGCATATGGACGAGATCTGTGATCATTAATTCATGTTAACTACTTATTAGAAGCTATAATGCTTTATCTGATCTTGAAATGTAGATAAATCCTTCAAGTTTTCTATGAGATCTCAGTCAAATTACGGAAATAACTTATGGAGTCCAGCTTTCTGAAACTCACAGATGCCTTAGAAAGTCATAGAAGATAGAACTGAAAAGGATTTCAAAAAGTTATTAGTCCATCTCCATGCAAGATAGTACTTTATTTAAAACATGGGTTTTGAGGACTAAACTTAGTCCACTTAATGAAGATTGCATGCAGTGTAATTCCTGGCACAGCTGAGAGCAAAGTCCTATAGATGATAGGCAGTCCTTGTGACAAGGACAGAAGTGTATGTTTGAGAAGGAGAACCCTAAAAGCCTGAAAACCCAGTTTAACAGTATAGGCTATAGGCTTAAGGAGAGTCAGTGTTAGAAATTGTACCAGGTGTTTGTGGGTAATTTTCTTCTCTGCAGTGATAGATTTAAAGGTTGTGATGCATGTGGAAAATAGCCTGAACTGGGTTTACATAACAAGCTGCTATTAAATTTGGTATTTTCTGATGAATGACCAAAGAGCTTTAAGAAAAAGCACTAAGAGGATTGAATACTGCCTAACAAATTCAGATCTCTGAACCAGCTCACAGGAAGTCTTTTCCAGGTGGCTTTGTTTATATATTTAAATTATGTTCCCAGAACAGGCAGAGAAGACTTCAAGACTTCTGGGAGCAGAGTTCCCTGCTAATCTTTCTCTAAGCTACATGAGTTTATTTTTATATTGAGAATAGAGATTGAAGACCTTGTCAGAGAGAGAAAAAGCATTTTAGATTGCTTGGATGAAATTCCTTGTCTTGTATAAGGCTTCTTGCATATGTGATTCATGCGAGGGGACTGTGCTGGAGAGGAAGGGGCTGGCAGCTCCCCAGTTACATAATGGCCCGTGTGCTGGACTGGGTTTAGCAGCGAGCGTCAAACTTTTGGGACCACACAGTAAAGCTACTGAAGTTCTCTGAGTGCAGTACCACAGAAGGCTGATAGAGATTAATGTGGCGCACACACCTCAAAGAGAAGTTCATATTGCAGTCTGGATTCAGTTTGCTATTTGGCCTACATTTGTATAAAGCACTAAAATGCTATAACAGATCCCAGCTTAAGGAAAACATGTCCATGTCCAGCCAGAGGCATGTGCCCAGCATTGATCTGAAGTTAATAAAATTAAATATGTCTTCAACGGTAAAAGACCCAGGAGGTTCATTCTGACTTTTTGGTAACAGGTTTGAGAACTGCATTGTGCCAACATGATGGCTGAGTGTTCCCTTTTAGCTGTGAATGTATTGTTTATTGCCATTTTGGATATTTGTACTGTAAGTTGAAAGACTGTCACCTTTTGCGAATGCTGGTGATGCCAGTTATTAATGGTAATTGATATAATAGTTAGTGATATCTAACTATCAGTAGTGAATTTATGTTAAGGAAAAAAAAAAGAGACAATCACAGAAATAAAACGTAATGGTTGCTTAGTTGCCAGTGATTTTAATTGGTTGTATTTGTTATATCAGGCAGACTGAAGCTGCACTAAGTAATGTGTGAAGTTGCTACTGTAAGGCAATATTAAAATACAAAAAGCAAGCATCTACAAAATAAGCACAGATTAACAAATAAAAGGGAATATGTAAGTCTTATCTGTGAATTGTTGAAGAACATTTTTATGGACACTGAGTACCCCCATAACCAAAAAGGAAGACCCTGGAGGACATGGGCCTGCTCTGTATTAATCTAAGAGTGCTGTTTGTGCTATGTGACTTTTTAGTAGCTGTAAGGAGTTTTCCACAACTACATTCTATTAATTAAAAGAGGCTGCTGGGGAAAAAAAAAGGTAGGAAATAAAATGTAGCGATCAGATGCCTCTGAGGCAAGCATACCAAAAGTCTTTAAGAACTACGACTAGTGCTAATTTATGTTTTCATCCATGAAGAAGAAATAAACAGAAAATCACTGCTAATAAAATGTTTTGATGAGACAAATATCTGGGAGGTGGTAAGAAATGGAACAATGAGATCAAAGAGCGATTTAGACCCCTTTGTAGCTGAGTACAAGGCATCACTCTGCGTTACAGCGTCCAAGTGTATGTTCAAAGAAATTCAAGCCATGCACCCATACGGGGGGAGCCCTATCTTGAGGAGCAATGATTTTAAAAAAAGCTTCATAACTGCAATGATGAAACCCCAATGCTGCACTGCGTCAGAGATCCTTGGCTTTATAAAAAGGGAGGTTTGCAAAGGAACTGAGAGGTTAAAAGAGCCTTTTTTATTTAGTGCTGGAATCATCACCCTGGAAAGGCATGCTCACTGCTGGTGACATGCCAAGGAGAATGATGATAAACTAGGAAGGGTTCAAAAAAGAATGAAAGAGTGATCTAAGAACAGGACGACTGACCTGGGAAACAAATTCAAGGAATTTTGTTTGTTTGGTTTGTCAAAGAAAAGCTTATTAGGTAGTTGGATTGCGGTCTGTTAACTCCCTATATTGGGAAAGCAGATCATGTAACAAAGGGATCTTTAATCTGCCAGACGAATGATGTAACAAGATCAAAGTAAAGCTGGAGCTACATGAATTCAGGCCAGACAAAGTGTGGCTTAATTTTGGTGTGTGGTAAATTCCCAGCCTCTGGAAATTTTAAAATATGGAAATTTTAAAGATGTGATATTTGTCTCTAAGTTTTGGTCTGTCACAGCCATGATTTTTTCATTTAAAAGAAGACTTCATGTAAAAAAATTTTATATTCTTCATATCTTGTAGTCTTCAGGAGTCTGATTTATGCACTCTTCTAACCTTGTTAGAGGCCGCTCTCTGCACTGTCTTGTATTGGAGGCTTTAAAGTTCATTTACAAAATATCCATAGCCTCCTCCATGGTCTGACAGTCTTTGAAAAACCTCCCTAGTGGAATCAGTGTTAGAAATTTAAGCCATCATACATCCAGTTTATTGAGATAACTAATTGTTGTCAATTAAATGTAAATTACAACACTTTAAAATCTGTTTTCCAAATACCAATATCTCTTGCCATACATACAGGCGCTGGGAGTGTAAAATTGACAGTACCTATTATACTGTCAACTCCGTTAGTAAATATAACCTAATAAGTATAATACATTAAGTGAATCATATGAAAGATTAATTTCAGTTGGTGACTTAATTACTGATTTGTAATTTAAATTCTGTAAGCTTTGTCTAATTTTTCCTAGCCTTATCTTTTAATTCATTTAATTTTAGATCAACTCATAACCTCATCTTTTGCTGGAGCATTTTGTTAAGCATAAAATAGTAAAGAGCTCTGTTGATGTGTTTTGGGAAAAAGATGTATTAACAGATTTTGTGTAGCCTGGGGATCAAAGGAGCGGCTCAGCCATCCTGTTGTGTATCCGGTGCATTGCAGGCCATTAACTTCCATCCACTTACCTCTCTGTCTAGCCCAGTTAGTTTGATTAGTGCATTTTTATCCACAGGAGACTAAACATTTGTGTGCCATAGAGTCTTACCTGGCTGATAAAAGCTGCATTTAAGTTACTGTGGGAATTCTTTTTTTAGCATTGGCACAACAGAAACCAAGCAGAGATGGTTTAACTCTCTTTGTTATCAATGTCAAGGTGATGGTCTCGTAATGAAAATCTGCTAAAAGACTTTCCACCCGTCTATACTGAGAGACCCCTTGGCTCAGCAGGAGAAGATGATCAACAGATATTGAGGACAGGCAAAACAGCTCTGCACACTCTCTCTTAAAAGCATAATTTTATGCTCTATTTTAAAGATTCATTCTCTGAAATACAGATGTTCTTATGCCCATGTTCTATAAGCCAAACACTATTTGTTTGGTTTTGTATTTCCCATTCCCGCCAAATACTAAGGTTACATTATCTTCATAGCTTGACTTTTCCATAGGAAAAGTCCTGGAATCAAGTCTGCTTCTCACACTCTAGTCTAAGTAGCAAAAATATTGTCAGGGCCCTGACAATAGGAAAAGGCTTTAGTGGCCCTGACCTCCCTCACCAGCATCACTTCTCAAGAGCAGTGGGATGAGCCCTGCCTGCTGGGGCCCCTGCACTGCTGGCTCTGTTATCATGCTTGGGTATCAGCTCCCCGTCTCTTAGGGAGCAGCCAGCGATTCCTGCAACTAATACTGCCACATATTCTTTTCCCCCGATAACCCAATGTTTAGATAGAGAAATAGCCAAGTAAAATCTGGATAAAACATAAGCCAACATTACTTAGCCATAATGTATTTACTTATGCCATATACCTAATTATTTTTTCCATATTAACTTGTACTTCAAAGGACTTGGTTTTCTTCTGCTTCCTTTATTTTTCATTGCTAAAACCTTGAATCGGGCTACAAAGTAGATTTCCTAATCTGAGTGCTTTGAATTCTGTCTGAGAGATAACAGTTGCAAGACTGAAGATCTGGCCTTGATTTAAGTCTTTGCATTAGGACTTCAAGGATGAGGTTCACTAACATGGGTAAATTCACAAAGGATAGGAATTTTGTAAAATCCTTTTACCTGACAATAATCCAGATTTATATGGCACTTTCTTCAGAGGAATTCCAGAACCTCCATGCAAGGGAAGACAAAACGAATTGATTTGTTTAGCCTCCATAGCACTCCATAAGTATATCAGGGCTGATAAATGCCAAGAAGGCATAAGAGCTGTTTAAGGCTACTGCAGGCACATATATTAAAGAGAGAGTTTGGTATGCTATAGATTTGCTCTGGTCGCCTGCCAGGAAAAGGCTCTGGATGCAGTGACCCAAGAGGTCTTTCCATTTCCTCTGTTTCTCAGATGCAACAGTGGTTGTGAAATCAGCCACACAGATAAGGACTCCGTAAGTTTTATTTATTGCCTAATGCATAATTTACTGTGGTTAATCTTCTCAGTACTATTAAAGCTTAAAAGTTTTAAAATCCTTGGTAAGAAGATAGAGCTATTGTTAATCTGTCATGACTATAGGAATGCAGCCTCTGTAGTGAAGTGGTGCTGTTGAAAAACTCAATGATCATATAAATAATTTGTACAGAATTCCATTATGATTTTTTAAAGATAACTGTTGCAGGCTTAGATATGATCGGGTGATCTGCATTTTTCAGTTGCATTCGGAGTCTTTCAAGCTAAGGAGGCACTTTAATGGTGAATCCCTGTGTGGAGTCTGTAATTTGACAAGCAATTCCCTGGGAGTGAAAGAGGGGGATTTTGTGTGTTGAGGGGGTTGCTATACAAAACATCCTTGTTTCTGTCCTGTGATGTGGAAGGTGCTGCAGGAATTCATAATGAGCATGTTGCTGTGGGGCTGAGATGTGGTGGAGCTTGAAATAAATTTTGATGTCTTTCAGCTGTAATGCTTAAATACCCTCAAACATGCTGCTCCAATCAGTTTGTTTGGGTTAGATTACCTTATACTGTGACAATACTCTTGTGTCTGTGCACTGAGGTGAAATTATCTGTCTCCTCTAACTCAGATGGGGAAAAAAGAAATCACTGTATGTGAGGTCTGCAGAGCTCATGGTCAGACCTTCTGTACAGATATTATTAGCAGTGATGTGACTGTCGATACCACACTGGCCAGATGGGCTACTTATTAATCCAACTTCCATTTTCATTGCTTTATTTCTGAACTTAGTTACTCCCACACCAAAATGCTGGGCACTGTAGAAGAATCAGTGCAGAGAATGTAAGTTATACAGCACTCCTGTATGAATCAGCATGAGCAGTACACGTCAGTTAAATGCCGGAGTCACATTATAGTGCAGAAAACTATCAACATGAACACATAGCATAAAGCATGCAAATTTCCTCTGTGTAACTTCTCTTTGTGACTTGATGTGCCCCTTGCTACATTGGATGCCATAGTCACCCTTAAAGGCAAGGCTGTATATGTAAATAATTTTTGTTACAAACCACTATAGGCAAAATATCTCTCTATTTGTATGGAATAACTTAACAAGTATATTAACTAACAGTTGTTGCTTTTGATAGATGCCCTTGAAGTAAAATAAGCTAGATTACTAAAGCAGTCTGTGGGACAGAATTTATGGAAACAGGGAGTGATGGAATATATATGTCTTTATCTATAATAAAAATAATGTATTTTAAATTGTTTTGGATGCAATGTAAGGAAGGATTTATGATGTCTTCAGCAGAAAGCTATTTGACATATGAAAGTGAGAAAACAGGAAGAACTAGAAGTAGAAAAGGTAATACTAATAAGCATTGGGAGTTCATGTTTCAGGGAATAAGGAAAATTTCTTTGGTTGTCTGGAAATTTTTCCCTGAGGGTGGTATGGTATTGCCAAGTCTGATCATTCAGAGATCGCAAGGCAGGCTCTCAAAATCATGAGTTTATTACAAATCATAAGACTTGACTTATTTTTATTTGCCTCCTATGCTTTCAGGGTGGAATCTGTTTGGTCTTTTAAAACTTTCCTTTGTTGCCGTGAGGGCTAGCAATGTTTTGTTCTGAAACAAAGCAGAAGCAGAACTTGTGTTTAAATAATGAAGCTGAGGCTTGGAAAAAAACTCCTGCTATTGCAGCACTCCTGATAAATTTGCAGGAATTGGCAGCCCTGTTGTGGGTCCTATCTACAGGATGTCTTGCACAGCTCTCTAAGCAGTGTCCTTTCATGAAGGTAGAGGCAGTGGTTCCCAAGTAAATGAACTTCTGTGATCTGAGAATAATCCCAGTGGATTCATGGCTGTGCAGATCTGACGACTTGCAACTTTTGCCATTTCACATGTCTTGTGAGACCAACTCACAGCTCCACTTTGATCCCTGGAATACAATAGGAAATCATTGGTAAGTCATGGGTCTGGTCCAGCTTTGCTCATCCTTGCTGTTCATTTGCTTCCTTTAAAGTATTTCAGTTTAACTGTAATGATTACATTGCTGTTGTGGCTGAACTGTTTATGATTTTTGTAATGTAATTTTCCAAATTTGGATTCCCACAGAGAAGAATGAATTAAGTTTTGCAAAGGAAAGTTTGAACTACATTTTCAGATTTGCAAAAGGGTTTTCAAGATTTCCAACCAAACCCCAAGCCCCACTGGGATCTCCTTTACTTTAAAAGCATCAAAGCTTAGCTTCTTCCTATATGCCTCTTGTACTGCAGGATCTCTGACAGCCTCTAATCCTTCCAGACTTCACAGCATGCTCTGAAAATTGCAATTTCCTTTTCTTATTTGAAACAAATTCTTATCATTTCTTGCATATGGTATTACAGCTGACAGTATGTAGTCCCAGCCTGAATACTAAGACTGTAATGCTGTTTCTTGAGTTGTGCTACAGTGTATAAATGACTTCAATTGGACGCTCAAGGTAGGTGCCACCAAAAGGAAATCTCAGTTAATTTACAAATGACAGTCAGTTGGGACCATGTTCTATGTTGACCACCAGCTGATTCACATTTTAACAAACTATTGTTTCCCCAGTTTGAATTCTATTATTTCTTGAATCGTCAGTTTTCTCTAAGCCTCACTAGGTGCCATTTGCACTGTTAATCATGCATTTTTTCTTTTACTTAGCACATGTATTTACATAACTGCAGAATTAGTTAAGAGAAAAGAGGGAATGTGACTTCCAGTTGAACTGAAAAAAGAAATTGTTGTCAGTTTGGGCAAACAGCTGCAGAGCAGGAATTCTGAAAACCACATGTAATGACTGAGATAACTGGGCAATGAAAGCTTACTGTCAGTTAGGATGATCACCACACCTTACTGGTATTTTCTGTGTTGGGTAGGAGAGGGCAATCAGGCAATACCTAAAATGCCACTAGGCTGTATTCTGATTTCATGCCTAGACTTACCGGCTTGTCTGGCTATGGAATTATGTTTAATTTCTGTTCACATAAACAATATCAGAATCAGCCCACTGTTTTCACTGAGAAGTTATTTGATGATTTCTGCCTTCTGCATTACAACATAAGGTTTTTTCTTGTTTGTTGGAAGGAACTGTAAATTAGCACATCGGTTTGATTTTAATCTTTGGCTATTGCAATGTTGGTTTCATACGTAAGTCAAAGCATGAAGTTAAAGAATGAAATAAAATCAGGCTGGAGTGGGCCTCCAGAAATCGTTTCTTTATATCAGGACAGGCTTAATTCTGCCTAATGGCTTCTGACAAATGTGTGGCACTTTTAAGAGCAGTGTCTTAAAGCTCAAGAGGATGGGGGCTCTTATCTCCTCTTAAGCAGTATGTCCCAGCATTGTCAGACTCACTCGCTGGAGAAAAACCTGCAAGCATGCACCTGACACCCATTACCAGAGGGTTTGTTATGTCTCCAGACCTGAAATTCAGAAGTAAAGGAACAGAGTGTGGACTGGAAACCAGATGAGGGATTTCCCATTTCAGCCAGGTGGGCAAGCAAGGACACATCCTTCCTGGAGGAGAGTCTCCTTTCCTGTGGCCATGCTGCCTTATGGCAGCAGGGACCTTTTAATTCCTTGTGCAGATGTGCATGCAGAGGGCCTTGAAGCTCATCACAGACTGTGTCCTACCTATATCCCTCTCTTTGGAGAGAGGCTCCTGCAAGGCAACACCTCCCCAAAATAGGGTTCTGTTGCACAGAAAACATCCACAGAGAAACATCCATGGATTAATGACTGGTCCTATATTTTGCTCCTGGTTGGGAGATTTTCAAAGTACACTAAGTGCCAAGGAAGTAGGGCTTGTTCCCACCCTGGGCCCTGTCCCCTTCTTCAATTGATGAAGAGAGGGCTGAGGGCGTACACAAAGACTCTGAAGGTGTTCCGGCACCCTCCATTTGTGTGCTGTATAAAGACAGGGCAAAACAAAACATGCAGTGTATTCCCTGGAAACTGTCAGCTCCTGTCAATCAGCTGTTTACCAACCAGATCTGTGGGAATGCTGGCTTTGTGCAGGCAGACTCACTGGTGAAGGCATTTGGTGTAGTACCATATGTGTTAATGTCAGCTGGCATCACCTCTGTAGTATAAATATCCCTACTGGATAGTGGCACAGCATTAATTCTTGCATGTTTTCACGCCAATTTTACTTGCTTTTTCTAATGAAATATTTACAAACAATCCTGCCATGCTCTCTGGCATCATGAGGCGGCTCTCTGAAGGAAACCATTAATTTTCTGCTGTACAGCATCGGCTGATTAGATGCTTTGTGGAGGAAGAACTGATATGAAAGCATAGAAATGAAAACAGCAATACTCCTGCCAAGCACTGTAGCCTGTTGCTACATGTTGCTTTCATTCATCAGCTGGTTTTATTCCTTTGTCTGAAGTGATGCTAGTGAGTGAATCTTAGCAGAGAACTACACAGACTGTGAAGCAGTGCTCAGGAGCACAGGAATTTGCTTTCCTTGCTGTCTTCTCTTTATACCCCTGCTCCCAACAGCAGAGGTCAGCTTTCTACTGTTCACTTGAAGCCCTTTCTGCTCCAGCTATGGCATCTAGTCATTACAAAATAAAAAGAAATCAACAAGAAGATCCGACTCTCCTCCAGGCCAAACATGGCTTGCAGGAAGGGTTAAGGTAGAAATTCTTATGGGTTGGATGACCTATATTGCACTTCACCCAGGAGAGCTAATTTCTAGTTGCCCTTGCCTTCCAGCCTGGTGCTGCAGTTATCCGTTTGTTTCTTAGACTGACGTGAGAGCCAATAGATGTGAGGGCTCCTCCACGGTGACCTGCGATTGCAGAGGGGGCAGGATCTCTGCCTGCCTGTTTTAGTTACTTAAATGGTCTCCATTGCCGTGGTGTCTGAATTCCTTTCTTCCTTGAATGTCTGTGTCTTCCCAAATGAGATCAGGCAATGTTGCTTCCATTCTTACTGATAAAAAAGCCAAGCCAAGGGACCCACCAAAGACAGCATGTATCCAGAGCTGCATTCATTCTCAGATCCTGTAGGGCAGTCCTGGAAACAGAAGACTCTATTCCAGCGATTCACATAGAGGGGCAGTGACTCTAGAGGCATTTTTTTCAGAGAGATTATTGAACCTGGAGTGCTGCTTCTCCAGACTTGTGCCATCACACCATGATTCTGTTTTTGTCCCAACCATGCCCTGCTCCTGCAAAGAGCATGAAGCTTGTTAAGTCAGCTCTCTGTCTCTGCTGTCTGGATAGTGTCCAGTCAGAGAGCTGGGTCACTGGGCAGCTTTAAAGCCCTAGTCCTCCTTAGATTTAATTTAAGAACGGCTGATTATATAGATTGAGTGTTACAGGCATGCAATATCACCATGAGTACCCTAAGACAACAGTGCCATTTAAAATGATTGGTTTTTCAGCCAGATCAGCAAGCACAGGGCCACTGGGTTTAGAGCACAGGGGAGGGAAGAAAAAACGGCAGAGGGAGAGATCAGTATTGTTAGCAGCAGCCCATGGTTAGATTGTTTTGTGTCAGTCATGAAACTGGACTTGAAAATATTCTCCTGTCTTGATGTGCACTCTGAGAAAGAAAACTTCTAACTAAATCTGGAAAAGTAGTTGCAGAAGTGAGTCTTAGGAGGTCTGACATGGGATGCTGTATGCATTCACGTATTGGAGTAGCAGGAGGGAGGAGGTGCTACTCCTGTGTGTGATGCTGGTGAGACCTTTACTGGAATGTTGTATCCAGCTATTAACACTTCAGTCTTCAGAATGGATGTTGAAAAAGGTTCAGAGACAAGCCACAGTATGACTTATGTTTGGAAACTCTGCCTTACAGTGAAATACTTAAACAGCTCAACTTAGCTTATTAAGGAGAAGTTTAAGAAGCGATTTGATTACTGTCTGTTCGTTACTTGAAGGGAAAGCAAGGAAACATCTTACAGAACAGAACTCTTTAATCTCACTTTTTCGTCTAGGACAGAATCTAGCAACTGGAAGTAGAATTCAGAGATCTCAGAAAGCTGGAAATAATTTGAATTTTTAATGGTGGAAGTAATTAAGCACATGAACAAATACAGGATTTGTTCATCACAACGATCTCCTTTGGCCTTGGAATTTATAAATCTGCGTTGGGCTCATTCCATCATTAATTCTAGCAATACATAAGTTACTTTGTAAGCTCCCAAAGTTAGATAGCTTGTCATTATTCCTAGGGCAGAATGGTACAAAGAAATTGTATAAGGCCCCATTAAAGAGTTTCTCTTCAAAGACTTTTCTCTTCTGTCTTTTGTTCTGGAGGTGAGTGAGCATCATTTTTCAACAGAGCGGATCAGTAAAAACCTGAAGGGAATCTATCTAATTTAATGTTTTCATTAGAGTTGAAACTTGTGAGACGTCAAAGCTCTTCTTAGCTTACCTTTGGTTTTTTGCTGCTGCAAAACAAAACCACATATTCTTCAGTATAACATTTTTCTCTGCTGATCCCCACTTAGGGAACTCAATCATAGTTTTCAATTCTCCACTTCATGCTTGGTAATATTTGCTAGGCTGCCAAACTGTCAGAATATACCCAGGAATATCTGGACGTTAACCTCCACTGACTCATATTATAGGTCACTTCAGGTTAAGATTCTATCAGGAATATGTTAAAAATTCTGGTCATTGAAGAATAAGTGCAGACCAAATTTTCAGTTTTTAGAAACTTCTAATGCTAGAACAATGTAAAAAACGCTGCATGTTCTGTGGTGGGTTTTTTGGTTTTGTTTTGGTTTGGTTTTTTAAATTATTCTGAATGCTGCATGTTTTCTTGTCAAGGATATCACTTTGCTGTAATATATGTGAGTGGATAAAAGTGAGTTTTAGGATATTGTGGGATGAAGTCAACTAGAGAAGGCATGAAAAAATTACTTGGGGATGCTTAAATCTTTGTATCAGTGAGAAATCTAAGTGGTGAATCATGTAACTAGCTTTGAGTTGTGTCTTCAGCAACTCCTCTACACTTATGTTTTCCTGGCTATAAGGTAAAGAGAATACAACTTTCCTGTGTGAAGAACTTGAGGCTTACTCTGCGTGTAGGACTGGGTAATCTAGACATCCTTAATTATTCAACATTATCACACTGGATTTAGATAATTGCTAAATTTAGCAGGTGACTGCTGTTGGAAAGAGTCTTATGTGCCATAAAAGAAGGCAGCAGGTATTGCTCCGAGAGCTATTGCCAACTCATTCAGCCCTGAGTTCACTGGCATTCTCCAGCTCCTCCCATCAAATGGTGCCTGATGGAGTGGTTTCCAGCACTGTGTAAGAGATCTTCATAGAGGGAAAGTTGTATCAACTTTTTTGTTGTTTGGTGAGTTCTTAAAAAAGATGCCAGCACAGTAGATTCTCAAGATGCTGATACTGTGGATGCAGGTTGTGGATGCCAAGGATTTTGAAGTTTGGAGATGATTGGCTTAAGCCTTTTTGGGCACCCTTGGTGCTGTATGACTGTATCTTTGTGTCCAAGCTGTAAGACTGTGCTCAGAAGAACAGTATCACTCCAGCAAAACACTAGGAGCTGTTTTTCACATTGTAACATGGTATTTGCTCTCTAAGTATCTGAGTACTTTGCTGTGTTCAGTTTCCCAGGCAGTTTAGCTTTGCCTTGCCCAGGGCCAGATGCAAGCCCTTCATGTACAGGGGAGGTGCCCAGGTGCACTCTCTTCCCCACTTTGGCTCACACAGGGTAGGAGAGTGATGCTCTGGAGCAGCACATTCTTTCTAAATGCTATACAGTCCCAGGCTGCTTCTTCTGCTGCAGAGATGCTGGAGGGAAGCCAGACTTACCAGCAGCAGCCTGGCTGGTGGGAACAGGAGATAAGGGCGAGCTAAACTCCCCTTTAACTCCCACGGTGAATCCGTGGTGTTGACCAGACTTGTAGTCTGCTTTGGTTTACGTAATGGTTGGCTTCCCAGAGCTGGGAGTCTATGAAGTTGGCTGTCACTAGAGAAAGGTGGAAGTTTCTTCCCATGTGTATATATATCTGATGCGAGGGAATAACAAAAACAGAGCCGGGCTCTTCTCAGTGGTATCAAGTGAAAGGACAAAAGATAATGGACATGAACTGAGAAAGAGCAAAGTCCCTTTAAACATAAGACAAAACTTCTTTACTGTGAGGGTGGTCGAGCAATGGAACAGTATCTCCACAGCCTAGAGAGGTTATGGAGATATGTCCTTGGAGATATTAACCACCTTACTCAACACAGCCCTAGGCATTGTGCTCTAGCTGACCCTGCTTTATGCAGGGGGGATTGGACTAGATGATCTCCAGAGGTGCCTTCCAACCTCAGCTGTTCTGTGATTCTGTGATTCTTTTCTTTCTTTTTTATCCTTTATCCATCATATCTAAGTGTGAGCCAAAATTTGGCCCATGGTTTGCATAGCTACTTGATGCTTTATGCGAGCCTTTTGGACTAGTTCCATTCCCTCCTTACAGCTAGTTGCTGTTTGGAAATTTCACTCTGAAGGATCCTCTCTCTTCTTGCCATAACTGCCTTTTTTTCCTCTGCCTTTGTTATCTGATCAAAGGATTGAAAGCTATTGTTTTGTTACCATATACATTGCGAACTGGCTTTATTTGAGACTAACAAATATAAAAGTTACTTTCGTTTTCATTCAGGTTTTTTTAGAAAATGAATAGTTTTTCTCTGAAATCTACTTTTAGTAGCTCTTAAAAAGTGCTTATACTAACCACCAATCATATGCTTCACATATCTGCTTGAGATGCACAATATTTCATGTACTAAAAAAAAAAGCAAGCCAAAAAACCTAAATGCAAAACTAATGCCAAATTACTATGAGAAGAACTGAGTATCTGGTGTATATTCCAGCCTTATACAAAGAGGAATGCTGAAAGATAATGTCCAGATTTAATGATTGATAGCTGGCTGCACAGAAGAATGGGAAGAGGACCTTTAGGGACCTGGGAGATGCTTAACCACAAATTAGTAGGGGCCTAGACAGTATTCTAGAAAAAATATCACTGTTTTTATGCCCTGTTTTTACACACTTGCCTAAGCATTTGATGTTAACCACCGCTGCAAAGGGGATAGGGGCAGGTGTCTGAGCTGTAATGGCTGCTCTTAATATTTGTTGTTTCTTGAAGTACATGCCTGTGCAAAATTGACTGCAAGTTGGCCTGTGTGTATAACTCTGCTTCTTCTTTGCTCGTCAATCAAATCTAGGTCTTCTGCCAAATGTCTTCAGAAAAGTTCTCTGAGCTGCAGTATCATTTCTAATTGCCTACTCCACGGTCTGGGCTATACCTGTCCAACTCATCAGGCATCTGTCTGCTTTCAAGAGGCCGCAGCACCATCATAAAACTCTAACGTTCGTGTCCTTTAATTATGGAATACATAAGCATCTCCTGCAGTGTGTGCATCCCTCTCAGAGTTCTTCAGGTCAGGAATACTGAGATGCTGGCAGCCTGGCTTGTTTGCAGTAACAGCAGGCTGGTGTGATTATTCAAAGGCAGCACGTCTATAGATGTCCATTTGTTGCATGATCCTGGGGATTTCTGAACGATGTGTGCCTCCTGGAAGCCCCCCACTTGGCCACTTGATGGCACTCTTAAATATTTAGTTGGTTGCAAATGCTATCAAGTATGCGAGTTTTTTAGAACAGGGATAGAGGAAATAGAGCCTCAGGTATTAAATAGTGAAACACTATCAAGATTGCAGCTTAAGCTGACCAAAACAAGAAAGGCAGGAGCAAGAGTTCAGCTGCTTGTGCCGACTGCTGCCAGATGTGTAACAGTAGGATTAGCACTTGTCCAGCTTCCCAGCTCCAGAGTGCTCTGCAGAGACAAGTGCTTCCTCCTGGGTGTTGGAGCCAGGAAGTGTCCTCTGCTCCCTGATTTCTGAGGAGCTATGGGAGCGAGTTATGCAGGATTGTTAGTCTGTCTAGCTGATGGTCAAAACATAAATGCATTCCTGAAAACAACAGGAGTGTTGCTTTTGACATTATTAGTATATGGAACTTTTATAGCCCCCATCAGTCACCCTTTTTCTCCCTCATCTGTGATGTGTATCCACAGAAGTGCTGTGAGAAGTATGGAGAAGAAAGGATGAAGACCACATTAGCTGGTCTTGGCACAGCAGGGTCTGGAATACAAATCTCCCCGTTGCTAGTCTAGTACTTTTATCATACAAGGTAAAGATATGGACCATCTCTCTATTATATTTGAGTATCTTCAGAGTGTAAGTTAGCATTCATAACATACAGGCAGTTGCACAATTACTATTTACATTATAAAACCAAACCCTTATGAATATCTTCTTTAAAGAAGAATATTTTAAAAATAATTGCAGTACCTGCTAGACCTATCATGCAAAACTCTGTCTGATCAGAATGAGAAAACTCTGGTTCTACCTACAGCATTGCAAACTCAGGCCAGTCACATATTCCTTCTCTTTTTGCAGAGCTCACCTGCTCGCCTTTATGTGAACCAGGGGAGGGCTGAGCTGCAAGCCAGATGCTCCTGCTGTTTTCAGGAAGGCACTACATCTTTTCATCCCGTTCGCCCCTGTTCTTTTCTACTTCTGAGCCTCTGCTCTCACATGCACTGGCAAACAGCACATCGTTCCAGGAGTTTCCTAAATCTCTCGGTTTTGTTGGCCCAGTTAACTGAGGTCTCTCTTGTATTACTTTCTCAGACTGTATTTCAGAGTAAGATGCAAACATACCTGATGACTCGTTTTCTTAAAGGCTGTTTGTATCTATCCATCTGTGTCTCTGAGGTATGTGTCTTGCCTCTGACATGTGCGGAGCCCACAGCAGTTACTAGGACTGCGACACGGCCTCAGGATGTGTATAAAGTACAGCTTGCCTTGTCACCTGTCGATTTTGTCTTTTCTAAAATGTCCAAAAGACTCAGTAGTTCTGTTTTTTCACCTCTCCAATCCAAACTGCAAGTTCAGTACTTCCTAAACAGAGCCCCAGCTAATAACATTAACTTGGTCAGGAGTACCGGGAATTAGTCCAGCAGCTGGTGAAAGGTGTCAAGCAGAATGTTAAATTTGACATTCAAACATCTGCATCAGCATAAACCAAAATGATCTACGATTTGCCTCCACTGCACTGATGGGCTTGTTCAGAGCTTGCAGTTCTTGCAATGTTAACACTGCTAACCAGCGGGTATGTATTTCTCTGGGGTGGGAAGTGCTTGTGCTCACTGAGTTCAGCCCAGCACAGGTGGTCTCAGCAGGTGTGTCATGTGTCAACTTCCACTGACACATGTCAGAAAATAAATGCCGGTGGAGTTATCACCTGAGGCAGTGTCTCAGAGGGGGGGCTGTCAGGATCCGTGGTGGCCCTGGAGCTAGGTATTGTTTTCATTGGTCCTCTGGATGGAAATACACACTCACAGCAGATGAAATGTGTGACTGATGAAAAGACAGGTGGAGTTGTGAACCATGCTGGGAACAAGGCTGTCATACAGGGTGATTAATCTTGTGGTAAGCTGGAATTATTCAAACCAAATGCATTTTAATGCAGCCAAATATAACATTATATCTCTCTAAACAAGGAGGAGTGCTGTGTTTCGGAAGGCAGCAACTCTAAAAAGAAAAAAAAAGGCTTTTGTGGACAAGCAATAAATTTGAGTTCCCAGTGTGATAGCTTGGCAAGGAGGGTGAACATGATCCTGGAGTGCAAACAGGGAGTCCTGAGTCGCAGCAGAGATATGATTTAAGCATTACTGAGACTGATACTGGAATATTATATTTGGTTCTAGAGTCAACATTTTTCAAATCATGCAGAAAGACTGTAGATAGTTCAGTAAAGAGCCCCAAGTTGATTCGAGAGTTGGAGGAGATGCCCTAAAGGTGGACACAGGACAATATCCAGTTGAAATTTGGACTGCAAGTGAATTTTGACTGGCCCTAGCACAAGTCCTAGCCATGTGATGTCCTCCACATATCTGTGGAAAGTTTCTTAATATTCTACTCTTCTCCATGTCTGTTGAGAAGTGGCTTTCTCTTTGCAACTGTGAAGGCAGCACCTTTGACTGGTGTGGCAAAGCTTGTGTTAGCTCCCAGCTTTTTGCTGACCAGGCCTCTCTATGCCAGGGTGGTGAAAATAGATGGGATTTTTGTTCAGGCTGCGAAGGTTATCAAAAGTATGCTGAAAGGTGACTAGTGTTCAGTTTTAAAATATCTTAATGAAGAGAAAGCACCAGATATGAAAGAAATCCTTCATCCAATCAAGATAGGCATAGTAAGAATTAACAGTGGGAAGCAAAATAAGTCAAATAAGGAATTAGGTGCAGCTTTTTAATCACTCAGAGCAATTAAACATTGAAACAAACTGCAAAGTGAAACAGTGGCTTCTCTGTCTCTTGAGATCTTCAAATCGATTATGCATGTACTAGCCAAAAACAAGGTATCGGGCTCAAAACAGGATATACCAGTAACATCTGTGAGCTGTGAAATAGAGCAGGCCAGGCTTTCTGGCCTTGAGCTACAAGTAATGAATTCTCAAAACATTTTCTTTTCTGGGAAGGGACTGTTTTGAAAGTTCAGTGTGAGTCTTTTCCCTGCCCACAGCATGGTTCACAGCCAGATCCATAGTGATCAGGGCTTGTATCAACACAGCAATATACTTGTGTACTTCTAGGCATTTTAGGGAATAGGGACAGAATGGGCATCAGTGATCCCAGTTTAAATTTCTCAGGGATCATAGGATGGGGCCACCTTGAGCAGAACCCTGTGAAGTTCCAGTTCTGCTCCCTGTTCTTCCAGTTTGCTGTAGTGTTTTTGGCAGTCCCCTACACTGCCCTTTCTCATTCCCATGGCCATTAAAAAGGAGGGCTGCAGATACAGGCTTAAAGCACTCTGAAGTGCTATAAAACTTCCAGTTATTATTGTTCGTCCTCAAGAGCCTTTGAAAACACATTCAGCACATGCCCAAACTCTCTGAGCTCCTTGGAGAGATTTGTTCTTTCCTAATTTTTCTGAACTATTGGCATACAGTTAAGCTCGAAGTGCCAGCCGTTTCCTTTCTTACAGCACACCCATTCTGCGACCGCAGCAAAGTGTGGAGTTGGCAGAGCTATTTAAATAAGCCACGAGAGAGTCTTGCTAAAGCAATGCAAGCTCACCCAGCATGTTTCACAGCGGGTTAGATTAGCCTGTGCTCAGTGCCATGCTGCACAGGTTTTGCTCACTGATAGAAAAAAGAAGTATTGAGAATTCATTAATTTGTGACTTGCTCAGTCATCTGTCTGTGCCACGCAGGCTGTAGCACAGGCAAATTCTTAGGCTGTGCTCAGGGTTTTGTAGACCTTGATAATAATAATAATTTGCTTGGAGAAATTTGCTGGCCTGCAGATAACCTTGTTTGTCCTCTACACTTTAACTATATGAAAGGCAAATAAACAGCTGAGCCATTTCTTTGGGTACCAAAATTCTTGGGTTTGAAACTGATCTCTTCTCCCCAGAGGAGATCGCCTAGCTGAGTGTAAAGCACAGCCAGTCCCTTCCCTTGGCTTCTTGGAAATCCAAGCCTAAAGGATAGAGCCCCAGCCAGCAAGCTCATCAAAGTGTGGGCATATCTAGGAAAGGAGAGTAGATATGCTTGTGCAGCTGTGATGCTCAGAAACAAGCAGCTGTTCACAACCATGCTTCTCCATCTTGCTTCTTTTTTTAGATGGGCTCTTGGAAAAGAAAGGACAGATTTTAAGCAGCAGTGGTTCCTTTTAGCATGGTGATTTCTTGGTCCATATCAGTGAGACAGCTGGTGGACTCGATTTATAGCAAGCCATGTATCACAGGATCTAAGATGTAAGACTGCAGTGTTTTGGGTTTTAAATCCTCCAAAGAGAAGGTAATTTGCCAGTTTATCAGGCAAGAAACTGTAGCACTGGCTTCTTGTGTAGTAAAAATATCTACTTTGACTTGTGACCATGGAGGGTCCCCACATTGAGATTTACTATGTGAATGCAGGATTTACCCCAAGCATTGTAGTTTCTAACTTGAGGATACTGTTGTGTTAAGCATACTGGTTCAGCCGCTAAGCATTTTGGAGGAAATGGAGGAAAACCATGCATGTCTCATGGTTTTTTTGGTGAACCAAAAGGGAAAGATGCAAATAAAAAAAACTTTGTCCAGCAAACAAAATATTTTGATCTGATATTGAACATTTGCTGCTTCTTTTACATTCAGCTAAGGAAAAATATAAATGAAAAATCTGTTAAAACAGGCACTTAGTAAGCATCAGAACAAAAGACTTAGATGCTTTTCAGATTTTTGTTTTGCATGAACTATTCGGTGATACCACAATGATATTCTGAGGTACTTTGCTACTACTAAATTGATACTTTTCAAAAAAGGGTTTGGGTTAAATCCAGGTTTAAATGCAAATGCAGATGAATATTTTAGACAGTGGTAATAGCTGGTTTGAAACCTATTTCTGATTGCATGTGATGCTTACAGGCTCAGTTCTCCAGACTGAGACCAGTAATCATGCTATCTGCATCTCTGATTAGCAAAACTTCTCTTCCCACATACACTTGTTATGTGTCAGGGTCTGAAATTTAATCTCTGCTCAGGTGAACATTGAGGATCCTCATGACATGCAACTCTTCCTCATTACAGCAAGAGTCCATTCATGCTCCTCTTCTTGCTGTGCTGCCTTGTGTCCTCCTGCAAAGTAAAAGAACAAGTCCTGCTGGCACTGATTGTCAGAATAACTGTCTGATAGCTCTAGTATCTCCAGCCCTTGTATCTCAGAAAAAGAGCCAGTTTGCACTTTGTGGGTCTGCATGGGGTAGATACTCTCTGTTCTTCCAGTGCATGCTGGTGCATCCATGCAGTGCAGAACAGCTGTCTCAGATCTGAAGCTGCTGCTTTCACCTCCAGCAGAGGTGTAGCGATTGTCAGCTCTTGGGTCTGCACCCTCTGCTTTGTTGTGTGCTCTGTGGTCTTCTAACATTTCAGTGAGCTACCTGCATCCTGAGAGACCGACTACACAGGATTTGGAGCACACTGCAGTGCTCTGCTAGTTTTTACTGAAAAACACAAACCTTTCTCTTGAAAAGGCCATGCTTCAAAGCTATGCCACAGATATACTGCTGTGGGTATGTGCTGTCCCTGCCATTCTGGAACATTGAATATCGCTAATGAAATAAGCCCTTTTTTTTTCACTTATTAAAGAACATGTTGGTGTGTCACAGTTTAGTACTCTGGGTGAGAATTCACCCTTCATTGGAATGGATTTATATGCCTACTCTCAGAAGATTATTGTTTTACTGGGATTTATGTGCTATGCTTCAGTGTTAATTGTGGATTATTCTCATCACTTTGCCTTTCATCAGAAATAGGCTGTACTTTAGCAATCATATTATCCAGACTTACGTGCAGTATTCACACATCTGTGATTTAACCCACATCCACGATATTTCATAATATAAAGGAGACAATGAGTAGGATTCAGCTCTTGGATTAAGATGGGTTTAACAATCAGTAGAGGGCTGGCCATTACAGTCAGTGAAGCCCAGAGAGTAAATCAGCAGACCTAATATAGGGATCTTCTTTAAGGTGAGTTTTCTACACTCAGTGAAGAGGATTGATTGATTTCTACTGATAGTAGCAGGAGCTTAGGCTCCGAACGCACAGCCAGCCAGCCACATGTAGACCTGCATTTGGGTGTCTTAATCTGCAAACTGAACCCCGTGTTTCCCCCTGCCAGACCTTCTTCCCGAGACCTTGCTTTTCCCCTGCCAGGCTAACCTCCAGGTGGACTTGCTGGAGCTGCTGAGTTATTTTACCCAATAAAGGCCTGCTCCATCATCTCTAATTGAGGAATGTGGCTGGCCTATGATACTGCCAGATCAACGGAGAAAGAAGCACCTCCAAAACCTAATTCAGATCTTTGGTGGCTGAATCACCTTCTGAAGGGGTGTCTCCTCTGCTGTCTGTGCAGGGAGCATGGGGGACAGCTCTCTGAGGCCCGTCAGCACAGTGCCAACAGGTAGAAAATGAACGTGCACGTGCACCCCAGACTTTTTAGAAATATGCCTGGCTGGTCAGCACACTCCAGGAGAAATAAGAGCATCAAAACAGGTTGAATTTGAAGACTGTCTAACTGATTTGACTTCATAGTCCATTCTGCTGTGAGTCATTCCTGGTATGTCATTTCCACAGCCTTCCCAAGCGTTTTTGCTCCTGCGGAGAAGAGAGATTCATCCTTATCATGGCTGGACTTCAACTTAGTACCTGTTCAATGACATTACTTGGCTAAGAACAAAGACAATTCTGTGAATTCAAAGGACAGGGCAAATCTCTGATGGAGAAAGCAAGTTCACTTCCTTTTCAGCTGGAATTCCAGGAATAAGCTTCCCCCTCTTCCAAAAAATAATGTTAAAAATATTATTTGGTTTCAAATATGTTTAAAGTAATGCCAGTCTTGGAATCTTACCTTTCTCCACAATAAGAAAGCCTTTTCCCCTGCCTGGCCCCAATGTACAGAGAGACCTGGGAAAATAGAGTATTTCCACGATCCAAATACAAAGCAGCAGTAATAGTTTTTTTGATGTGTAAGTTTCTTTACTGGTTCTTTGAATGTTCTCTATGTGGCCCTGACAAATTTGAGGTAAGTGATATCTGTACCTGCATGCTGATTTGGGATCAGCTTGCCGCCAAGGAGAATTCTCTGAAGTTAGTATTATCACTGGGGCACACGTTTACAAAGTCCTTATCCTGCAGGCTGGTCAAAATGTTAAGAAAGGTAGGAAGCACTTTTAAAAGGAGATGACTGTTCTGGAAATAGGACGTATAGTAGGTACTTGAAACACAGAAAGCAGTGAATTTGTTTCCCATATACTGTATGCCCAAGGGCATTTGACAGTAAGAAAAAGCGCTTGGAGGGATGGCTAGGATACTCTCAGAGAGAGCATTGTTTTCATAGGTTAGGAAAGCTCCTTCTTTGCTTCTGAAGAGCTTATCTACATCAACAGCTTTTCTTCCCCTTTAAAAGAATTTGGAAATTGTTTTTTAAGTGAGCAAAAAACCTGGGAATTGCAGAGACAGTCAGAACATGTTAGAAAAAAAATACAAAAGAAATATGGTCCTATTAAGAATAGGGAGAATTAATTTCAGGCAGCGCAAAGGAATGGTGAAAGTAAATAGAAAAGAAAATGGAAAGTCTTGGCAAAAAAAGAGCTTCTGTGCCAAACAAGGAGGAGATGTTGGAGAAAATAAAGCTGTAGTGATTTGTGCATTGTACAGTTATGTGTAATGGCAGTGGATATGATGCTTTACAGATACTTGAATGAAATGCTTTTCTTTGAAGAAGCAGTGGAGGCTGTAATATCAAATACTGCCAATATAGAAATTGAAATGACTCTATCCTTGGTTCAGCCTGCATGTCTGCAATGTTAGTGAAATCCTAGCCCAAAGAAAGAAGTGTCCACAAGATTCTTTTTTCCTCCGCGCTTTTCCTCCAAGTCTCTCTCCTAGAAAAAAACTGCCAAAACAGTAGTTTTTCTGCATAAGCACATTGTCCCCACGTCCTGGGGATGACATATCAATGGAGGAAAGGATGTTCAGGTGTAGGCATGCCAACATGACCATTTGGTCCTGTAACTGATGTTCTTCCCACATGACTTTGCATTCAGGTGGGTTTTAGACATAGGTGAGTGCTGTCAGATTGTATGTTTCAATAGTAGAGGATCTTGGAAACTGATTTAACAGCAAAGCCCCTCCTTGTTTAGATGACTTCATGAAGCAGGGCCAGGGCATGCTCCTGCTCTACACCTTGAAGAACCCCTCCTTCCCAGAGTATGTCTTCAGCAGTGAGAGTGGCATCATGTGCCTGGACTTCCATAATGACCACCCCTATCTCGTGGCAGTGGGCTTCTATGATGGCAACGTGGCCATCTACAACCTGAAGAAGGCAACCTCCCAGCCCAGCTACAAGAGTAGCGCTAAGTCAGGAAAGCACACAGAGCCAGTGTGGCAGGTAAGAGTGCTTTTCCTTTCCTCTAACTGGGCTTTTATTTGGGCTGAGTTTGGGCACAGCAGAAAAAGTGCTGTATGGAGAAAGGTGTTGATTTAATACATGCATTAGCGATTGATTATTAAGTTGTATTGCAAGCTAATTTTGAAATATGGAGAAAGGCAAAGCAATTGCATGAATCCTTGGTCCTCAACAGAAATTAAACATGTGAGCAAAAGTTTGCTATAAACAATTATTTCTCCTTAGTTTTCATTATTATAAATGACTTCTGTTCAGGAAGAAACTGATCTCCTTTGTATATACCAACATGCAATGCTATTTAATGTTCCAAATACAAAATCACGGGGCAGCAAGTGATGAGCAGTGTGTAAAATGTATGTATCAGCCCTAAAAGAGTGCTCTGTCAGGCAAAATAAACCCAGCGGCAGCTGCCTGTGGAATTGGCTGACACTGGGATTCAAGACACACTACCTTGTAGTTGACCTTGAAGTATTCTAGTGAATTAAGAATTGTGATGTGCAGGTAATGCTCTTAAAGTAATGCCACTCTGGCATCTGTCACAAAGAGTCACCAGATGGATGATATTGTGAAGGACTGGGGTGAATATGTGGCTACATCCAGCTAACTTTATAGTTATGTCTACAATGTAATCAGAGTTAAGATTGGAGTACTGGAAGGTATATGTGCTTCTGATCTCATTTATAGCAGTAAAAGTGTGGCAGCACATGTTTCAACATGGTCTGTATGAGCCTGTTGAGGTGCAGGGGGGTGTGTTTGGTTTGTTAGCCTGGGCTACAGGTGTTGCTGCCGTTAACTATTGCTGTCAGCTGATTTAGGCTGGCTAATAAAGTTATACGTCCAGGCACACTGACAGTGTTCCTTGTACTTTGGCAAATGCCATGCATGGATTGTCCCCCAGCCATGGCTCCTTGTTATTGCATCTTCCAATAAAAGTCCAAGAAATCAAGGGATCCTGATGGGACTGCAGATGAATGTGGTATATGCCAAGAGCAAGACTGGCTTGCTATAAACAGAGAGGTTATGCAAATGTAACATTTCAGAGAAGACCTGAATTTTGTATTTGCTGCTTGTCTGTCCAAAGCTTTTTGTCTAGCAAACATTTTTAGCTCTTCTTACAGATTAACATGGTACCCCAGCCATGGGTTGTTATCATAATACAGTGTGTACATACACACATGCAGAGAACTCCAAGCTTCTCCCATTGCCATTTAGGCTTCCAGTAAAAAAGCCTGACAAAATAGTAAATCCTACGTGCAGCTTTTCATGCCCTTGCTGCGGAATGCCACGGGAGGTCAATAGTTGTTACTGCACACTATGGACGCCAGAATCACAGATCATTTGTGCCCCAGATAATATTAGGAAGAACAGAGTATGCTTAAGGGGTGTTATTAGTGGCCTCATCCCTACAGACCAGAAGCAGGTACGTTCAGCAATAGAAGCTGCCTGTACAGAGTTTTTAGAGGTAGGTTTATGTGTACCACTCGGCAGCAATGTAGCTCAGAGGTGGAAAAAATCATTAAGCACTCTAGGGAGATAACTCTGAAAAGGAGAGAAACTACCTCATGGATATGGATAGATGTAGATATGAGTAGCCTCTAGTTCCTGCTTGTTTGTTTTATTTCCAAAGGTTGAGTGTGAGAATCATTATTCTTAGTTTTCTTCTGCAATAAAGTACCAATATTTTTAGTAAACTTTACAGTTTTTGACTTGCTAGGAAACTAGTGAGCAAGCGTAGTAATAAGGTGATTGCACAGCAATCAGGAGAAGAGCTTGTACCTCTGTTGGAAAGATCTGAACTGTAGGCATTTGTCAATATCAGCCAAAAGGTTTAGAAAAGGTTTTCTCCCCGTTTGATGGCAGAAAAAGGGACATGAAGGTCTATCTGTTAGGTTGAGACACTGGATTGTTATTCCTCATTCAGCATTAAATGGTTCTAGAAAGTGATGCTTTATTTCTCATATTTAGTTCAAAGATGCTCTATTCTCCTCCACCAACACCCCAACTAGTCTGAAGCCTGGTCTTTGTCTAGACCACCCTGTGCAGTCCTCACTTTTGTAGATACTGCAAGCCCATGACTTTGAAGACCAATTAGAAAAGCAACAAAGTTCTCCTGAACAATTAGGAGCCTTTGTTCTCTGGACTGCCTGGCTCCTTCCTTTTGAAACAATACAGCCCTTCCACAATGGGAACAAAATGGGACATGAGTAAAGCAGGCTGACAGCTCTTTTTTTGTGCCATTTCATCTTCGGTGACTTAGTAATATCTCAGTAAGTTTGCATAAAACAAAGCTGATGTAACATAGCCCATTGTTAAGAGCAAAATAGCATAATATAAATTTTCTAATTCTGTTACCTAAGAATGAGTTTGTCTGCCGGATACCGCCCCCCATATTTTTGAAGAGCATAGCAATGGCTTCTTATAGATTTGTCAGTTGTCTTCTATGTATTAAGACCTACTGCATTGTAAGTAATGGAAAATTCAGGCCTGTTTTAAGTTATACACTTCCAATTCCTTACTACCAATTGACTGAGATCCAAAGCCAGAAAGGAACAAGCACATACATAGACATGTGAACGTATATGCATGCAGTGCAACGTGGCTAATACACCACCAAAACCTTAGGTCTTACAGGAATATAGAATTAGGTCAGTGAAGTCAGGCCTCTCTCTCTGGCTGCGAACACCAGCTTAAAAGAAGTCAGCCCCTGGGAAACTGTGTCATGTTCTGCTAAGCAAAAGCCTACGTGGAGTTAAGCTAAATCCCACTTTAAACAAAATAATGCTCCAAATAGTTGGCAAAATCCTCCTATCATCTCCAGCACCGAGTACTCCAGCAAGTCCCTGGACAGGGTATCTGTTTGAGCCAGTGGCTCAATCCCAGGGCTTGGCTCTGGATGTTAATGAGGGTGGCCAAAGTGGGACAACCTGACTAGACTTTGGCACCCAGAGCCCGGAAGAGCAGTCTCCTCTGGGGAGAAGTGGCACCCTGCTGGGAAGGGGCTCTCAGAATAGAGCCTCTCCCTTTGCCAGACTTTGAGTTTTGTTCTTACTTTCTCCCTTCTTTTTTAAAGAAGAGGATGATTAGAGTTTATTTACAACCGAGAAGAGTGCTTTTTTTCTTACCTTTCATCACTGGGATATACTGAATATTTGAGGTGTAAAGCATTTGGAAGCTGGAGCAGTTCAGAAACAGGGATTGATAACTGAAACTATCTGCTGTGTCAACATTTGTTTCTGCTGTTCAATCTCCCTCCTAAAACACATCTTATTCAACAGATTTATTTCCACTGTGTGCTTCTAGTTCACTTTCACATCAAACCAAAAGGACGTTGTTTCTGCTTGCTGCTGGGACTAGTATAGAGCCAATACTGCTGCAGAGGGTTGGAAATATATTTTTTTTAACTCACCATCAGAATTACTGACTAAATTCCCACTGCAGAGTGTTGACCCTAAGATATGCAAAGGGAACATTTCTTTTGTCTGTGCTTAGAGCAAATCTCAGCTGTGGCAGGCTTGCCCTTGTGCACAGTGTGGTTTGGAATTGCTATAGAGACATCACTAGTTAGAAAAGCAACTTGGTTCATTGTTAATTTACTGAAGCTGATCTGGCCTCCCTGACGAGCTGATACCATGGAGCTTCAGATGGCATCCTGAAAGAATTATTTTCTTTCTTATATTCATGCATTGGAGGAGAAAGGTCTGGCCAATGCTTGCTAATTCTTCACCAAATGCCATTCAGGTTAAATGTGACCCTCGTGGTTAGGACAAAAAGGACAAGGCAGGACAGTAATAGTCTGCAAACTGCCAAAGGAAACTAGGACTGTCAGCTTGCAGAATGGTTTCCCAGTAGAACTTGCGGAAGGCTCATCTCAAATGTAAACCAGATAAAACACACTTGGGACTTGCTCGCTGGAGTTTGTCCCATAATTGTGTGATCCCTTCTCCATCTCTACTTTCCATGTTCTAATCTAAGTCTTTAAATAAGCCTACACTGAATCTTAGCAGCTCATGAAGCCACCCCAGACTCACTAAGGTCTTGTTTTGCTAATGGAAGTAAATTCGTTCAGTTGCAGAATCCCTTTAAAGTCAGCACGACCTGCTGTTCTCCACCCCACTCCGTGCTGCTGGGCACAGCTCCACAGAAAAAGGCCTTTCCAGGAAGCTGATTGTATTCGCTGCACTTAGGAGAAGAAAAAGCATTTTGTTTATAATCCACTGTCACACCAGCATCATTGTTTCATTTCTGATGACGGGCAGTCTTCTAAATCTGTCATTTGCAGTCATACAAACAGATTTTGCAGCTTGCATTGCCTCTGAGATGTTACTGCTTCATGTAATATTTTGTTCCTTTGGCTTCAGGCAAACAAAGAGTTTGATGCTGAGAAAATAAAAGGAAAAGAAAAGACAGAAGGTTGCAATCAAGGTCAGAATAAAGATCGGCTGTCTCAGAACAGGCTCAATGCCCTTCCTGTGGCCTTCACTGCTAAGGAGCATAAAATAGGTGTTTGCTGGGGTAGTTCAGTGAAAAAAACTCATTCAACTCTGTGAGGATACTGTTAGAGGATAAGTCTAGAGGAGAAACAAAAATTTGGAGAAGAAAGGAGACCAACACAGACCTGAAAGCAAGGAGGCTGGACCTGAGCTAGGGATGAGGAGCATCAGGATGTGAGCTGGCAAGTGGGAGAATGTAGCCTGAAGGGATAATAGAGCCTGATGGTGAGAATCATTTAGCACAAAACCTCTAGGGTAACACAAGCAAACTGCATCTCTCACACTGCATCTCTCAGTACAATGTCTGCACAGAGGACCTTATTCTCCAGCTCCAGCTTTCTCCTACTTTTTTCTTGCTACCAGCCCTGCCTTGCATACCTGGCCCAGTGCAAACTGGGCAAAAAGTCTAATTAACCTCTGATGTCCCAAGTGTGAAGGAGGCCACTGTATCCTCACCAGAGAGTCACTTGAGTCATTCAGTGCATGCACAGAGGTACAGAAGAGTGGGAAGAGCATCCATGGGCCAGGTAGGGTGCATTTGGGGTCCAGATACCTCAATCTGTCAGAGGCTTCCTTGTTGGAGCAGTCCTTAGCTACAATCCTGCTCCCTACACTGAACTCTGCGTCCAGTAACAGGCTGTTGCAGCAGCAGCTGCGCCAGTCTGTCGAGGACCAGACACTACACTGTCATGTGTTTGCTTCCTTGTCCTTTTCTGGAGGAGGAGGGAAGTGGGGGCAGGAAGGGCTATGCTTGGGAAGGGTTGCCATGTGCTTGCTGTAGAAAACAGGGTCAAGATCAGCAGCTTTTTGTTGTCCTTAGTTGCTGGGAGAGCTCACTGCAGAGTCACAGCCCTGCTGGAGGAAAACCTATCTCCCACAAGGTCAAGTTTCACCATTTTTTGGAAAGGCTCTGCTGAGCCACAGAAATTCATCTGGAAGCTTTGGGCTCATTTAGGCATGATGGAGGTGGCGGAAAGTGCAAGACACTGCTGTGGCAGAAGTGCTGGATAAAATCTTTTGCAGCATGTTTGTACCATGTTCAAAACCTTTTAGACACATTTTGAGCCACTTTAAGGTTAGGCAAGGTAAGTGTCCAAACGCTTCTTCCTAAATATCTTTGAAAATAATGAACAAAATCCCTGATCTTTTAACTTCGATGTTGCATTTTTTGAGATGGTATCAGACTGCACCTTCTGGAGATTCAGTTTCTGTAGCTGGTTATTTTTAAATTGGGTATGGATTTTTGTGGGTTAGAAATTCTCTTGCAAAACATCCCTTGCAGATCATGTAATGTTTGTCTGAAAAGGGAGATTTTTCTGTTTTGATGCTGCTTTTCCCTCTGTACTTCGTACAGCTGCTGAACTTACTTTCTGCCTTCTGCTGTCACTGCTACTTGCTAAATAGATTCTCCTCTAGTGCGGTATTGTTCTTCTCCCTCCTCTTCCTTTTACTTCCTTTTACCCATCTTATTGTGGGTTTTCAGGTTGTCTTCTAGTGTCTGCAAGCAAAATATAAGTAATTATCTTTGCCTGTTAGTTTTACTGGTGCTAGTTTGTGGAGAAAACTTCACTCATAAAATTTAAGAGTCCCTGAAGGCCTTGGAATGTTGGAAAATGTTAGCCTGAGTTTTAAAAGGGCAGAGAAGCTGTAATGCATTTTTTGGTTGCTTGGATCTTTGAATCCTGTTCTACTGCTTTATAGCAGTTACAAAAGCTAACTAAATATTTAATAGGAATCAGGAAATCATGATGGATCTTAGTGAAAAAAATGTATCTCTTTGCTGGCCTATAAATCTGACTGATGATTGCTGGATCTTCAAAATAGGTGTAGAAAATGTATGGACCGGATGGGTCTTAATGGCACTGATGCAGCCTGTGAAACAACAGAGTGCTTCTCTGAAGAGGATGAAATCGAGATAAGAAAGCGGTAAGGGTAGAACTAGAGGCAAGCTGGGCAGGGATGGTGCAGGCAAGGTCACACAGATACATAGTGAGATGTGGGGAGCCAGGGCTGGCCGCAGCTCCCACCCTTCTCTCACCCCCAGTGCCACGGTGAGCTGCCACAGCTCAGTGCGGTATCCGGGACCCTCAGCACTCGGCAGACCCTGGGGCCAGCTCTCCCCATCCCTGCTGCAAGCCTGGTTGATCCTGTCGTGATAGGAACTTTCTGTCCATCACATGACAGTTGCCGTCTCTGATTTAGCAGCATCAGACAGCTTGGGGATTTGGATGCGAGCCTGCCTGCTGTGTGTGTCTGCTTTCCCTGCACACGGAGCAGGGAACTTCATATTTTGTATGTAAATTGGAAATCCTGCTCGATAAGCATGGTCAGAATTGAAACTAAGAGCTGTGAATTGCAATTGTTTAAATACCCCCAAGCTTTTCTGGCCTCTGGCACCCATCGCGCAGCCGCATGCTGTGTCTGACATGGGAACACAGCCACTGACGGGACAAACAGGTGAGAGTCTAATGTCTCACCTTGGCTGTTAACATACCAGCCTAATAAATACAGTGGGAAGTGCTGTGAGGGGTAATAAACAAGTAGATTCCTGGTGAAACGCTGTACAAAGCAGAGCATCCGAATCCCAGCAGGAAGAAAACAAACTGAAAGTAGAGCCAGCCTTATCCAGTGCTATTTATAACTGAGCTCTGCTTCCTCCAGATAAATCTGAGTCTCTGAAGCATGAGCGATGCACAAGCCCCAGGCTGGGCCTTTGCCCTGCATCAGTGGTGCTCCCATGGCCATACTTTCTGCTCAGCTCGGTGCCGAGTCCCTCCCAGTATCGTTGAATGTGCTCTTTGGTAGGAGAGGTTTTGCTACCCTTTTTCTGCACCCAAAATTTGTGGATGATGTGTGAACACACTGATGAGGTGGGCTTGATTCTTTGCTCCTGTCTGCTGATCTTAAGCCCTTGAGTTCATTGGTGCTCAAGAGATGGTGCCTGGGGTTGTGAGTGCCAGGAAGATGCCATGAAGGTGGAGGGCACTTGGTCTAGCTGTGGGAGAGAAGTGATTTTCGGAAGAGGAGTGTTTATGGGGCTAAATATGACATGGGAGTTTATTTTACAGTGTGTCCTTGTTGCTGGTGAACACATCTAACTGTTTTCCCTTGGCTATCAGGAAGCTTTCAAGGACTTTGGAGGAGAAAACCCCAGGAAGGCTTGTAGTAAAGCTTGCAAGTAGCCATATGCTGCTAGAATTTTTTAGATGGGAAGTTCTTGCTATTGCCTGTAGCAGGAGCAACCATCTGCCACCAGATAAGCCTGGTATTTGCTGGTACCCATGAATAAAGCCATCAGCCAGCCTCATGCCCATGAGGCAAGTGACTGATGGCCTGTGGTTGAGGGCTGCTCCAGGAGCACCCAGGCATTGCTGTGCTGTGTATTCTGGTCCAGGATGTTTTGAGATGCTTTTGGTTATCATAGCAGCAGGCTGAAGAGTTCTCTCTCCTGGATCCTTGCTTGGTGAGATATGGTCCTGCCAAGCTGGCTGCCTTGGATGCTGTCTAACTTCTTTGTAGATGAAGCAGCTGCCTTCGTTTCCATACCTATCTACATTTACCAAGCCTGTCAGAGACCCTGACCCTCCTAACCAGCATGTTTATTGTCAGGAAAGCTCTGTTACACAAAAAGACAGTATGTAAAGTCAGGAGACATCTGAGTAAATTCCTACTTTTGTTTCAGATAGGATGGCAGGGAGTACCTTAGGTCAGAGTTGCTCATTAAAGATGCAAGAGAGATGAAGGAAGCCCAAACTGACTGGAAGGCATTGGGATCTTTGAACATTTTTACATTCATCAGGTGTCTAAACCACTTCCTCTCTAATGCAAACAGTACAGCCAAGTATTTAAATATTACTGGCTCACCTTTAGGAAGAGTTAGTCCTTGCAGACCTTATCTCTTTAATGGCTTCTGTCATGGGAGCAAGTTTACTTCCTAAGCACATTGAGGTGATCTATGCTGTCTTGTTGCATGATTTTACAGTAAAACATCAACGAATTTTTCTACAAAGGACAAAATAGCACTGAGAACCCTCCTTCACTGGGCAGCTCCCTTATTTGCAGATTACTGTCATAGTTGAAACATTTGCATTTAAAGGAAACCCCAGATTTTAAGATAGGACAATTTTTCAATGAATTTATTTTTAAGTTTATATATATATATCTATGTGCAAATCAAAGTAATTTTTATTTGTAACTCTCCATCAGATTTTACTCACACTCGAAAGACTTGTCTGCTATACAAAGCAGTCTCATCTATTGCAGTGAATGAAGCAGTGACACTGTGGTTGAACGTGACATGCAATAAACTCGTGAAAGGTGAGACTGAATTTAAAATCAGACTGAACCTTCCTTTCTAGAACTGGGGAACTGTTTGTGAATCACAGAAATGAGAACTGGCAGAGGCCTTGAGAGTGTCCTCATCTTCCCATCATGCCATCCCAGATGTGATATCATTTCTGAAGTGCTTTCTTCAAAATGAGATTGAGCAGTCTAGCTGTCTTCACCAGCACTGACAGACTGGAGTCGTTACCTACTATGTCTTACATGGTACACACCTCTTAATGCACGTGAAAAGGATTCTCTCACCCCCCCAGCAGTATCACTTTGCTGACTCGTGCACCAGCCTCTGATCCTTTTCTGCACTACTGCCACTTAGCCAGAAATTCCCTAATTTCTACTTGTTTATATGCTTTCCTCTTCCTGTCTGTGTCCCTCTGCACTTGTCTTTATCACATTTCACCTTATTGCTTTCAGACTATGTCTCCAGTTTGTCAAGATAACTTTGAGTCCTGATCCTAACATAATCCTTTGTCTCTAAACTGTGTCATCTGCAAATATTCTGTGTATTTTGCAGTCCACTATGCAACTTACTAATGAAAATATTGAATAGAACTGGATCCAGAACAGTCCCTTGTGGGAACCATCTAGAGATGTTCTCCCAAGTGGACAGGAAATCACTGATTATAACTCTTGAAAATTCATTTTTCAATTACTCACCCAGTTCATAGTAATTCCATCTAGACCTTATTTTCTTAGCTTGCTTCTGAAAACATCACAGGGAGCATGCCAAAAGCCTTACAAAATTAAAGGTAAATCACATCTACTCCTTCCCTCTAATCCTTTAGACCCATTACCCTGCCAAGGAAGGAAGTAAATTTTGTTTGACAAGATCTTTCCTTGACAAGCCCATATCCACTGTTCCTTATCTTCTTATCCTGTACATACATGTGGATGACTTAATACTTTGTTCCAGCTCTCAAAGTTCAGCGTTAGACTGACTGGTCCACAGTCCTTTAACCTATCCTTCAAGACAGGTTTTGTTTTGGGTTTTCTGGGGGCATTTTTGCCCTGTTCCTCCAGGACCTCTCCTGTCTTCTAGTTTTCATTGCTAATTGCTAATGATTCAGAGATTGCTTCAGCTGCTCCCTTAAGCACCCTAGGTTGAATTTCATCAGCCTTGCAGAGTTGGATGTATCTGTCTTATCTCAGCATTCTGGCCTGTGCTCCTTAAAATTAATTTTGTTAAATGTCTAGTTACAATTTATCTTTTTATATGGCACTGTAAGAAGGAAGGCCTTAATACTTCTGCTTTACCTGTGATTTGTCGTGGGACCTGCCTTCTTTTTTGCCCCCAACAAATGGGGTCTAAGAGACAGAGGCTCAGATGAACCTTTCTGGGATATCTGATTTTGGCTCCATGCAGGCACCAGCCTCCTGGCCTGAAAAGTCACATTCCCCTCAAAAGAGAGTCTCCAATTTCTTCCCCATGCCAGTGTCTCAGACAGTGGCAGAAAGGTGTTAGTGTCCCCCAACTCATGAGGGTTGCTTTTCTCCATGAAGTTTCTGGATGCGCAAAGACTCTTGAGTCTGACAGTGGCAGCCCAGCTCTCCCCATATGGCAGGCCTGATTATTCCTTTCCGGGGCAGCTGCTCGTCTTTGGTCGTGGCTGGATTCATCCATTCGCTGTGCTTTTACCAGCACCGTGTCTAGAGCTCAGGGATTGGATGGGGACAGGGACTAGGCTTTCACACCAGGGCTTCTGAGAACAAAATCAAGAACTAATGTCTTCTTTGACAATGTTGACCAAAACTCTTTTTTTTCTGGAGGTCTTTCATTCTTGCTAGACATTCCACAGCAGAAATGCTGTCTGCTTCCCGGTGTAATAGACAGGAATGGTAAAAAGCCCTGATACAAGCCAGAAATCTCTTCTGCTGAGCAAGCACCACAGGGCAGGAGCCCTTTATGCTGTACCCTGCCATCCTGGCTCCAAGAAGGGCATGCTGGTTACCCCATAGTTCTGGTCCCTCTCACTGAGGACCATGGCTTACGTCCCTGCCTGCCTGCCTGTTTTACCTTTGGCAGGAAGCCCAGACTCACATGCAGCCAGGGCACAGCCAAAACTTCTTTTGCCACAGTGGTATCATATGGCCAAAGTGCAATCAGGAACTGGGAGCTCCTTCTCCCCCAAGTATAGACTTGGCCAAAGAAGCTGACTAGGCTGCTTTGACCTAAATCTTGGAATAAGCAGTCTGCCCTCAGTTATCATAGCTCTTTAAAATCTTCATTATTGCCTCGAGTCAGAGTGAGTCATCTGGATTTAGCTCACCCTTTGCCTTTATCCCAGCTAAGCATGGTGAGGAGTGAAGTTTTCTGTCTTCCTTCTTCCCACCTTTACATAGGACAACTTGTACTGCTGTCCAAATTAGCACTGGGGACTCCAGACTGCCCTGCTCCTCACCTCTAAAACTTGCTCTGCCTTTCTCTTGCTGCATAAAGACTGACACTGGAGTTATTTTGCATGTGAGTGAACTAGCCTGTGCTTTCTAGATGACTGAGTGAGTAATTTTGGGGGGTCTCTTGTGACTGATCACAGGAGAGCAGCCTTGCTTTTTCATGTTCTCCTCCAGGTACCTGGCCTTGGCTTCATGTCTGATAGCTGGCTGAGGATCCTCAGCAATGCAGCAAGGCCCACTTATGGTGCCAGGCTGGGGTGTATGATAGGCAGCAAATGAAGAATAGCTGGCAATGTGCTTGATGGAGGGCATTTTGGGACTTTGTTGTAGAAGCACTACGTTGTCTCAGTAGCAAGGAGGGACAAACTATTTGCTCCAGCAAAACAGAGAGTCAGCGGACTCAGGATCAGCTGACTGTCTTAGGAGACTTTCACCGCAGTGGATCCCTTGGGCAAACAGCGGAGGCAACTGGCACACGGAGGGGAATAAACAAAAAACTGGCAGTTTGTCATTGACAGGAGGAGAATTCTTCTCTGCTGGTAATGACCTGATGTTTCTGGATGCCGCTCTGCTGAGAGTCGCTGGCAGGAACCAAGAAGAAACACATTTGGAGGTGACAGAGGGAAGAAACAAGAACTGCTTCTTAGTTCAAATCAGAGACTGCTGTAGGGGAGTCCATGAGAATATTCACTCAAGAGCACAGGAGATATCAGCCTGGCTCCAGAAGGTGTGACCTATGGAGCAATTTATTGTGGATCAGCACTTCAGCAGGGGCCCTCAGCATGATGCTGAGGCAGACTGAAAAACAGGATAGCAGTGAAATGGAGAAAGTTTCCTCTACACAAACCAAAGGTGCCCACTGTTGGACTAACACGTCCAGGTTTGGGTGGGTACTCCTCATTGGAGTTTGGTCTGTCTGCCTCTGCAAGCATCCAGACTGTGTTCATCTGTCAGCTGGTGACCTGGGCCATTGTGTGATGGATGCAGCCAAACTGCATCCATGAGATCTTGTGCCCTTGCTAAATCACCACACATGTTCAGTTCTTTTGCCTTGAGAGAGTCCCAGAGGCTTGCTGGTGCTTTGCTTTGGCCCAGGCTTGTGCATAAAGACACTGGGGAAATGTGGTTTTGATAGTGGGTTTGTGTCTGTGCTTTGCTCTCAGGGCAGACACAGCTAGAGCGAGCTGAGGGCTGATTCCCTCGCTGTGTTTTCATGCTTGCTCAAGGAGTAGATGTTTGCCAGTGGGAAGCCTAGAGTAAAAGTCTCCAGCCAGTGGAAGTGAAGGGAGAAGTGTCCAAATCTCTCTACTTAGCCCTGTGTGCCCAAGGTATGGGGAAAATAGGGTGGCTGGGAGAGGGGCATCACTTGTGCTCCCGTGATGCACAGCTGCGCTCCTGCAAGGTACTGTGGCTCCGTTCAGCTACGGAACCAGATGGGTGAACTCCCTGAGCTGCTGGGCTGGGCAGAATGGCAAGTTCTCGCAGATGGGCCCATGTGGCTGCATCTAGAGCTCAGCAATGAATTAGAAAGAAACTCTTAAAGCACAGAAACAAGGGCGTGTGTCTAAAGCTGAGTATTGTAGAAAAACACAAAGACAAATTAATACAGAGAAAGTGAAGGTGTAAAATGAACTGTGATTATCCTGGATCATAAAAGGGAAGGGGAAAATATTTGGGAAGTATATTAGAAGTTAAAGGTATGAAGAATATAGGCTCATTACTAAAGCAAGCTTTCAGCTAATACTGAGTGGTATGGAGAAGGACGAAATACTCGATGCTGTATTGCTTAATCTTACAATAAGTGTCTGAGACTGGCTGGTTTATATTATTAATATAACAAGA
>NW_009194399.1:54518-62394 GCF_000690835.1 Fulmarus glacialis
AGATGAGACAGGTTCTCACTCATCAGCAAGATTGGCTTAAACATACCCTGGAGTACTTAAAGAACTAACCAGAGCAATTTCAGACCATTAGCAAGCATTTTAGGGAGTTTTTGGGCTACATCCATCCTGTATTTTAAGCAGAGGCTGGTGTTTATGTGCAAGCCCATTTACAGCATCCGAGCTGATTGAGTACCTTGACTCAGAGGCAGGGCTGGGGTGTGCTGTGGGGCATGGATGAAGGGAAGCATCACTCTGCTCTTGCCTATGGACTCACACACGTTCACATACCTGTGACATGGGCAGACTGGAATGGTGATACATGTAAAGTCTGCCATCATCAATCCCAAAACACTTTTTAGTGATGCTGTAGAGCCAATGTCTGGCAAAAGAGGTTTCTGCAGGTGCTTTCCTCAAAGGGACTGTCCTTGCATGCAGCAGGGACAGTTGCATGGACAGGATACTGGAGCCCAGAGACCGGTGTCTGGACAATTCACTCAGCATCCTAAGCCAGCCGCAGGGACTCAGGAAGTGTGGATGATAGCACAGCAGTGCATCAGGCTGCAGCCTAGCCTGTAGGAGAAGCATGGCCATGAAAAGGAGGAAAGGTCTCAAAAGGCCGGAAGAAGTGAAAAAATATCTGGAGGAAAACGGTAGAACCGGACCCAGGGAATTACTGACCAGCCAGACCAATTTCGATGATTGGAAAAACACTGGAACAAATAGCAAAACCATTTGTAAATGTCTACATCATGAGGTGATTCAGAGAAGCCGACATGGATTTGTCCAGAAGAAATTGTGAAGCCAGTATAATTTCTTTTCTTTCTTCTGTTTCAGAGAAATGGGCCTCATGAAGAAGGGGGAGGCAGTCGAGGTTATCACCTCTATCCATCTTGACTTGATTAAAGCTTTTGATCCAGGCTCACACAGTGACATTCTTATAACCAAAGTAGAGAAATATGAATCAGGTAAAATCACTGTAAAGAGGCTGCTCGGGTGGCTCAGGCAGTATGCTCAAAGAGGAGTTATACAGAGCTTGCTGTCATACTCTGAAGATGCTTCAAGTGAGACCCTCCAGCCGTCAGTCCTGATCTTCTTTTGATCAATACTTTCATTAACAACTCTGATTACAGAATAGGGAAGTCCCTTGGGAGGACAAGGCACTTTGCAGGACATGATTATGTTCAAAATGATCTTGATAAATTGGAAGAAAGGCCCAAAATCAATGTGATGAAATCCAATAAAGACAAAAGCAAATACTATGTTTAGAAAGGGGAAATTAAATGCACAAATACAAAACAGGGGATGACTGGTTAGGCAGCAGGCTGTTGGAAGCAGGGGTATAATAGCAGATCACACCAATGGTCAGCAATGCAATACTGACACAAAGACGTGTCATTCTGATTGATTAGCAGGAATATAAGATAGAGGAGGTTGTAACTCCTGTCTGCTAGTGCCTAGGGCTGGCCCTGTACCCTGTGTTTGCAGCTGCAGAGAAGGGCTGAAGAGGAAGAACAGGAATGGCAAAGGCTTGGAGAGCAGGACGTGGAAGCAATTAGTTTTGTTGGGTTGGGAAAAAAGAGAAAGGAGCAGTAACACAGCAACCTTTTCTTGCCCATTTGAAGACTGTTATAAAAAGCAGAATAAAACGTTGTTCTCTGTGTCCACTGGGGAGATGGTAAGGAGTAATTGGCTTGACTTGTGGTAAAGGAAATTTCCTGTATAAGGTCAATTAAGCACTGACGTATCTACAGGGAGGTTATTGAGTGCCTGTTGTTGGAGGCTTGTGAGAACTGCCTATGTGAATTGTCATCAATCTGATCCTGCCTCAGAGCAGAACAGATATCCTTTTCACGTCCCTCCAAACCCTGCATTGCCATGATGGCTTTGCTTAGGACTGTACTGATTGCCAGGTTGGCACTGGAAGGAATTTGTCCCCAGGTCATATTGGCAGGGACCTTCCTCAGCAGTCCAAGGAGTTGTTTGCTTGCTGGAGTCATCTGAGCATCTTACTTGGCCAGTTCATGTAAGGGTGACCTGGGGATTTGATAATGCCTTTGTCTTTCCTCTTCTCTACCTGTGGCAGACTTTATTAGTTTTTTTAGGCATTGAATGACCAAAATGCTCTTATTTCACTTAGGGCAGGTGTCAGCAGGGCCGTGGTACTCCAATGCTGACAAAGGGCTCCTTGAAGGATAATTAATAGAAAGGGAAGGAATTGCTCGTCAGTCAATGTGCATGTGTTGCATGTGGCACCCCAGAGTTGAGCTTTGGCAAGCTGAGGGCCAGCCAGAGGTATTTGTGTTTGCAGTAGCAGGTGTCACCTTACAAGAAAGGCAGGCAGATCCTGCTGTGGCTGCCTGCAAAGCACTCAAGTCAGCCTCATGGCTGGGATGATTTTGACCAATTGTATTTTGTCAGTGCGAGTGACTAAGAGCCTCCATGCATTGAAAACTGATCAAGCATTATTTCTTTTGTAAGAATGACATCAGAAACATGGGAATTTTCAGATCAGATTAGATGAATGGTCTAATCTCGTGCTGGACAGGAGCCATTACCAGCTGCCATAGACAAAGATGGTAGTATTCCCTTGCTAAGAATGAATGGATTATTTCCCTGCTAACCTGCTGTACATAGCAGTGAACATGCAGGTTTTAATCTTTATTTTTCTATGAACAAATAGGGGTTTGGATAGTCTCAACCTCTTTATAAATAAACAGGCTTTAAGAAATAAAAATTAAAAAGTGGTAGGCTCTTTTAACAGCAATGAGTTTCACACACTAGTTTTGCACTGCAAAAATAGTCAGATTAAAGATCACACCGAAAAAATAGCAGTAGATCCTTGGTTTTATTACAGGTCCCATCATGATCAGGCACAGCAAATGACTTGGTACTCTGTGTTTACTTGTCTTCTTTCTGCTGTTTACACACACTTTCCTTTCTCACGTCGTTCTTTACTCTTACTGTATCATAATTGAACTTTTGCTGTAAATTGTCTCATGTAGCCAAAATCCTGGGTTGATTATCACATTTCAGGAAAGAATTAACTTCTTGGCACGAGGTACACAATTGCCTGGTTCTCTCGTCAAATGCTCCACCCTGCACAGCATGGATACTGCTAATGACAGGAGGTTGTGCCACGTTCACGGGCCTCTGGGGGCAGAGAAAAGGCCGGTTCTGAGCAGATGCCCAATTTGATTGCAGTATTATGAAGGCTAATTACTTGAATAAGCGTTTATGGGATTCAGAGATCAGAAGAAAAAAGATCACAAACACTATTAAGGTGTCAGAGGTGTTGAAGGAAAATTGAAAGTATTAAGTGCCAATTTCTGTTTTCTGAAATTCAAGCTAATGTGGCTGAGAGCTGCTGACAGTCATCTGAGAGCAGATCCTGATGCCCTTGAGGGACCGTATTCAAGCTGTCTACAGTATGTACCTGACTCAGGTACTGTTGACTGCTTTGAATGTAGGAGCAAGAGTACCCCAAACAAATCAGCCTACTTGCTTTTTGTCTGATGACTCCACCTGTCTGTGTAACAGATGAAGAAAACCTAACTGAGTACTAATAGTAGAAAACTTGAATAGATCTCCATCAGGGAGAGGGTATTTGGAGTGGGTGAACCCTGGGGAAAAGCTCTTTGCTTGGGGGATGCTGAAAGGAATTGGCTTGGGAAAAAAAACATGAGCTCATGATAGCGCTTACATTGTCAGTCACTTCCAGATGAGGTTCCTGCAACATGTTGTGTTAGCATAGACATGAGGACTCAGGAGTTGTGTCTGCACAGGGTGATCGGGGTGGACTCTAGCCGCTGAGCCTTCATTCACGTATTTTCCACTGGTGTGATGGGCTGTCACTTGGCTCTACTTTGGGTGCAAAATGTCTACGCTGCACTTGGCAAGAGCAGAGCTGGGAACTCAGCGGCAGCTGCCCCTGCACAGCTCGAGCAGAGCTCACTAATGAGTGCCTGGACGTAACTCTGATAAGGGGCAAGTTGGGACTCTCTCTTCAGAGAGGGTCTGGACCAGCTCTGATCCTAGCGTGTGCATTGTGTAAGCAACATGGATGGTGGCTTTAGACTTCAGGATGACTCAGACCCACGCTGACTGCAGTACAGATATGTGTCACCTGCATTTGTCTTCCACGTGCAGCTCAGGGCATCGTTGGGTTCAGGCTGCAGGTTTCAGATACTGGAGAGCCCCTTTTCTTGCTGTGTAGTCAGTCCTGTCCCAGTAGAGGATATCTGAGCCACTTGTGCTAACTGCCCCCAGGTTTAAATGGCAAAACCTTTGCACAGTGTTTTCATAAGAGAAATAGCTTTTCTTGAGAAATAGCTTCCCTTACCTCAAGCGAAGTCAGTTTGCCTTATAGGCAGGCTGGGAATTGTGACGATTTTTCCCAAATATTTGGGAAAGTAAACTGAAGAGGAAGAACATGAGTTAGAGGAGAGCTAACTTATGTTGGAGAGCTATTTGTATGTTGGACATACAAATAAAAACTTGTTATTGTCAGACAATTTTAGAGTAGCATTTTAAAAAGCTCCGACCTTTTTCTGTGCCCAGTATGAGACACGTTGGGCATGTGTTTGTAAGCAGTTCCCCTGAACTCTGCGTTTTTCACTTTGAATTAAAACTCCTCACTACACCAACCGCTTCATCTGAAGCAGCTGCTGGTGACTGTCATTGTCAGCAGTAGCTCATGATCCCAGGGAGGTCCTGGAATGGATATACCCAGCACATTTTGTGCATGATGGCCAGCCTTGGAAATCACTGTTCTCCATGAGCCTGTCTTTTTATCGTTAGCCATTTTATTCTGGGTATTGTTGAATTACACCATTCCTTTAATGCCAGATAGCAGAAGTGGTTCCATTTGGAGACTTACTGTTTCTCCTGTGCAAGGATGTTTAAAGGTGTATGCCACTCGAGACACTTCAGTTTCACCTTATGGACATGAAACTGGCATTTTGATGTATTCTCAGATGGATTCCTTTTATGTTTTATTTTTGCTTCCTCAGAATAGTGTGTTCTAGGTAGGAAACGTTCACTAGAGGATTAATTAATCTTTGCCGAGTCTCTTGCTGAATTTTCATGCTCCACAGAACTTCATACTATGAACAATTTTACAAAACAGAATTAACACTGTTTTTCCCAGGGAAGTATCATCAGAATACCCAATCTGTGTAATTAAAGTATTGAGAATGCTGCTTGTTTTCTGGGATAGGTACCAGATAAATAGCTGGTCATAGATAGAGTATTTGGTAAGCTCTAGGATAATCATGCCCATTTATCATGTTTATGGGATGATGTTTAGGGAAATGTATCTGCTGCACTGCTTGGACAGGAACAGATATATCTCTGAAAACCTCAGCAGAACCTGCTGAAGTGCTTGTCCCCATCCTGAACTGACAGATGCCCACAGGAGTGTGTGCTGACAGGCCCAGTGACAAGTCATCCTTTTCCCTTCAGTCTGATTGAATTCCCAGATCTGAAAATCGAGTGTTCTTAATGCTTTTGGTCTAACTGAAATGTCTCTTCTAAACTGTGAGCCATTTATCTGAGTTCTAATCTCTCCTGCTGAGCTGTCACAGTCAAAAGGCATATCTCCTTACCAGGCAGACAGATGCTGTGAAGGTGTAGGGAGGATTTCAATTTTAATGGAGACGTTTTCATCTCCTTGAAACAGACGTGCCCCAAGGACCCATGTCACACGTTGCCTGCAAGGGTTCGTCGGCACCCCACATAGGGACACAAAGCTAATTTGAGGTTGTCTGGCTGAAGGGTAGCCATATGGCACTGCACTTGGAGTAATTAGCCAAATGGGCAGGCGTTAGTTTGTGCAGGATCAGTGATGTACACAGGTGTCTTGGGGACCTTTCTGTGGCACCGCTGGTGTTGTTTGGACATGTCTTAGGGATGTCTGGGATGGTGTTGTGCCACAGTGCAGAGCACTGCGTAGCTCAGATATACCTCACAAGGCCCATCCTTGATGGCAATGCTCCTGTTGCTGCTGGGGGAGATGGCTGTGGGTGGGTGCAGAGTCCCCAGGTGTGGGGCTTTTCCCCCTCTCTGGAGCATCCCTGCAGGAAAGTGAGTGACGGGAGTGCTGGGGGCACTTGTGAAACTGCCTGTGGAGGTAAGGGTGTTCATACATGCTATGCATCAGCAGGCCTCTGGGGTGGAAGGATTTCAGAAGACCCTGCTGAGGGCATGAGACTCTCTCCTGCCAATGCTGAGTGCACTGTGCTGACTGGGACTGTCTTCTTGTTTTAAGGTCAAGTGGCAGAAGGATGACATGGACAACAATTTGAACTTTTTCTCTGTCTCTTCGGATGGGCGGATTGTTTCATGGACTTTAGTTAAGGTAAAGTTGTTGGCAATTTCTTTTCCCAGCCACGTTATAACCAATTGCCTCCAAAGTTCAATGATGCATTAGTTTTATTTTTATTTATAATGAGCCAGGTTTGCAACGAAGTGGCAGCAAAAGATTGCAGGTGCAGTCTCAGTTGGGTCTGGGGCTCCATGTTAAACCCTGAAATGAGCAGAACCAGCCTACTCCTTGCTCAGGACCTAACCTTCATCTTGCCTGCACCTGTAGCACCCCACGGGCCTGAGTACGAAAGATCATTTTCCTGCTTTGCAGCTGCAAGAATTCAAGACTGGCCCTTGCTCTGAAACTTTCCTCATCCCAAGAGACAGAGCAGAATAGTCTGCTTTCCTCCCCGGCTTTAAGACTCTAACCCCCAAAATGGTCCCCTACAGATTGCAATTCAGAACGGGAGAGGGAAGGTGCAAATTTCTCCCCTTGTGACCAAAGTAGCACAGAGTAAGCTCGCATTTGCAGTGGGATGGCAACATGCAGCCAGATAGGCAGAGGGTTTCCCCCTGCCATGACATTGCCAGCTTACACCCAAGACAACCTCTGTTAACTTGTTTGCATGCCTTTGATCACTTTTTCTTTTGGAGTACGTACGTTGATAGAAACTTAGCATTAATGTCCCTAAATGACCCTTAGATTTATGTCTCTGAATCTCAACATGTGCTTTTTCTGTTGGCTATTTGATTTTACATTTTGAAGATTTCAAAATCTTTTACTTAAAAAATAATTGAATTGCCCTTAATATGAGTTTGAAGCAGCTGTCCCATTATTCCCTAGCAAGCAAAGAAATTTCTTTACATCCTTGGATGCTCATTTTTTCAACCTGTTATACCAAGCGACTCAAGGCTTGTCTGTTCTGAAAATTTTAGGCCTTGCTGCCACAGGCAGGGATTCATGTCTAACATTATATGTAAATCTTTGTCTCATGTTCACTTCAGGAGTGGGAGCCTCTTCTGATGAACACGGTGGGCGCATGCAGATGGCATTGATTATTAAGTTCTTTTTTGTAAACTCCTCCAGGTTCATACATGCAGCAGATACAAAAATCCCTCCTGCAAGTTATGCCCCAAGTCCTTCTCCGAAAAGAGCTCTCAGAGCTTCCCGAACAGGGACAGGCTAAGGTCCCAGCACTCAATTCCTGTTTTATCCCCTGTATAGACATGCCCAAAAGATTTATGTTGAAGTGGGTAGTACATGCCTACAGCAAAACACATCCAGTTGAGGTAACTTGGCAGGTTACACCTATCAGCTGAGCCCCAGTAACTGAGTGTGCTCATTCTCCTCCACTTAGGAGGCAAGAAATACTGGGTTAAGCCTCTTACTTCAGAGAAATGCCACAATTGGGACAACCTAAGAGTCTGCAGGTGGACTCTGATGGCAGCTCACCTGGGAGAGGGTCTTTTGCAATTTCTGTGATTCATCTGTGCTTAACTGTGTTCCCACATCATAAGCTGGCTTTTTTCTGTCCCTTGAGCATGTAGATATAGAATCATAGAATCATAGAAT
>NW_009194400.1:0-15890 GCF_000690835.1 Fulmarus glacialis
TAGAAAATGCTGGGCAAGTGAAATAAATAAATTTTAAATAAATATTTTTAAATATAATGAATACAACAAATAAATAAATGCATAGATTTTAAATATAATTGAACATAGATATGAGTAACAGGATCTGCCACAGCTATTGATTCTTAGTAAACTAATTGAACAGACAGACATTTCAAAGTGAACATAACATATTTGATATATCAAATACCATCCCTAAAGTAACCTGGAACAATAACCATTTGAGATTACACTGAAAGCACTTAATATTGACAAAATTGTCCTAGCACAACAGTTTATTTAGAACGTATTTCGCTATTTTAAGATGCTTAGGAAAAAATTGTCAGTTTTGGATGTAGCTTGAATTGCAGGTTTTTTGTTTGACTTCAAAGATTTTGGCTAGTAGGATAATTCTGACTCACTAGTAAGGATTTAAGATTTTGCATATTTTGGCAACACCAAAAATTACAGCCTTTGGCATATTTCTTATGCAACAAAGTACACTAAATAATTCCACATTTGCCAGAAGCTTATTTTTTATCTCATTCATTTGATCCTTTAACATTGGGCCTCTTATATCAGTTCTTCCCTAAGTGCTCTGGTAAAAGTATAGCATGAGCTCATGTTACTAATCCAGAAAAATCACTTAGTGATCTGATGTTGAATTTACATATCATTAAGTACAGCCATGTTGACAGAGCTAAGTCAAAAAAGTAAGCTTCCATTTAGTCACTTATATTACCAGAAAAAGTTATAATTGAAGTACCTATGTGCAACAGGCACAAAAGGATAAAGCAGATGTATTTTTATTCTTGCTTCTTAAAGGAAAAAAAACAAAGAATGTACCCAAAAATCCATTCATTTTTAATTTCCTCACTCTGACAAGAAATGTGTGATATTCTTATCTTTCATCCAATTCCTACTTTCTATACATACACTTCCATGAGCATTAGCAATGGTATCAAACCAGTGGTTAAATCAGGGCAGTCTCTGTATAATATCCAGTACAGACAGAACCCATGACGAGGGTGCATGGGTACTGCCATAACAGAAGCCATACTACCTACAAATTAGTAACAGGACCACTGTGCACGCTGCCCCACATACGTAGAGGCTGTGGAAAAGCAGATTAGAATCTACAAATGGAAATAACGTGCCACCAGAGATGTGATGTTCAAAAGTGTAAGAAAGAGATAGTCAAAATGAAAAGGTGGATCTGCCTTGAAGCACTCTTCTGCACAATGCACTAAGCAGCACTGTCCTGAGGGGGACATTAATTTTATTACTTATTTTGCCACTAAAAGCCACATTGAGAACCACACAGACAAGGCAGGTGTCCCTACAGCCATAAAAAGTAAAAGCAGTAAATCAAATTACACTAGTTCCTCTAACACACTACCAGAATTGTTGCTCAGACCTCTTGAAAGTCATTCTAAGTTTGTCATGCGATACATGTATAGTATACAAATAAATACATATGATACGTGTGTAAATATAGGCCTTTTTCTATACAAATAAATTCTCACTTGCTTCATTGCTAAATATCCTTGTCATTATACTTTCATCACATTACAGTTGAATCAGACAAGTAAAATCGTAAACATGACACTTTTCAGAGTTTGAATATTTCAACAAGAAATCAGTTGTACGTATGCAGACAGATTTCAAGTGCTTTTTACATGAACTATAGCTTTGGCTTTATTTACATTTATTAATGATTTTTAAAATCAAGGTTTTTTAAACTTATTAAGGTTTCTGTTTAAGCTTTACATCCTAAAAGTCTAAATGGGTCTTTCGTTTTTTCTTTCCTTGTATTAAGAAAAAAAATACAATTCTCAGACAAAATACTTAATTCTAAACACTTGAGTTCATTTCCTTTTCACCCTTAGTGTTCTCACTAGAAACTGGGTTTCATTACTTTTTATATTAAATAATTATATTCATATATTAATATATTGTAATATTTAAAGTGATGGAAAGTACTGAAGAGCAAGCCATTCTCTCATTACTCTTAGATTATGGTCCTACCAACCAAAAAGGCAACAAAGTTGTTAGGCACCAGTGAAGATGTGGTTTCAAGCTCACAGCGAGCCCGACGGGGATGAGCCCCAGCCATATTTCTCTGCACCGAGAGTGCCTTGGGTTTCTTGCATTCCCACTCATTACCTGACGAGCAATGGTTACAAAATGAGCAGGATGTACGTAAGCAGACAGATGTCTTAGAGGGATTCTCAGCTCTGTGCAGGCAAAATCAGGCCTTTCTGTTGTATGCACACCTCTCTGCTTCTACTTCTTGAGCAGCATCATTAATGTCTGGCCAAGTTCCTCTGAACTCTGCTCTGCTTCTTATTCTTAACTTTTTTTCTTCATTATCCAGGACTGAGTCCTGTGGGATACACATGAGGTGAACACTGGATGGAATGGTCTTCAAGAAACTAAGTGCTTTTTAGAGATATCTTCACATATAGTTTGGCACACCAAGCTATACTGCTTCTCGAGGATACAGTTTCTTTTAAAATACAAGTTTGATGTTTTGTATTTCTTAGCCACAGCTATGTTGCATTGCTTTCTAATAGCAAAATGATATTTTATATGTTGTTCTACAGCACTACTGTAGAACTGTTTTCATGTAGTTACTTCCACTGTATACTGCCACTGGAGAAATATTTCAAAAGTTTCAGAAGGAGGAGCCGAACTGAGCATTAAAAGTGTTCATTTGCTTGAATAGCCTTTAAGTAATGAGGTACAGGATTGATAAAATAAGTGCATTTGAAAAATTAGACAACTTTGAAAAGCATTATCTTCATAATTTTCCCCAGAATTACTTCAATCCTGTCTTGCTTGCCTTTGAATCAGATACTAGTCTCTGGCATTACTTGATAACTATGGTAATGTGAAAAAAAAGAAAAAGAAAAAACCAAAACTCACTGTGTGCACTGGAAGAGATTTTTTAAAAAATGTTAATATTTGGTGTACCTTCCTCCCCATTTTAAATAGGATTTATATCCTGACATGGTACAATTATTTTTTTTACATCGTTACGAGCTTTTTAAACAAAAAAACCCTGTGCCCATCACTCCTACAGGTACTATTAAGCAATGGCATATTTAGACTAAAGCATCTACTTTGCTAACCCTTCACAATATTTCTGAGGCTGGAATTCTGATTTTTTTCTCCCTCTTCCAGAGGTAGGAACACTGAGAGAATTACAATTTTAAGATTTCACTGATCCCAAGTTAATCTGATTTATAACTCTCTTCAGTTCAAAGACCATGCTGATCCTTTTGGTCAGTGGCTCCCTTTTGCAGTCAACTAATGCAGAAGATTTGTCAGAACTCTCTCTGGCTTCTGATGCCTTGACCACAGGTTTTTCCTCACAAATTTTCAGATCTCAGCAGGACAGACAGAGTAGCGTTTCAGTAGCTTTTTTTTCTGAACAAGTCTTGATGGTAGTTGAGGTGGTTTTAGGCAATTATTCCCATAGCCTGCTCTTCTGGTTTAACATGTGTGAGGAGGCTTTCCAGGGGACAAGCATAGCTTTGCTGTCTTCAGCTGGCCTATCTCTAACTCTGGCACCATCCAATATGTGTTGAGGTTGACATTATAAAAGGTACAGGACTTGGCTGAGATGGCTGTGGGGGAAGGTCAAAAGCCTAGAGAAAGTACAAATCATACCCTATGTTTAAATAAAAAGACTATATGTGTTCTTAGTAAAAATTCAGAAGACTTTAGGAAAAAAAAAAAAAAGAAAAAATAAACAAAGATCCCTTCATGGACTATTTTACTTCTGACTATCAAAACGTAGGGTTGGGACATCTCATGCAGTCAGCCAAAACGCGGGGGTGGAGGAGGGGGGAACACCTGAAAAACAAAACCAAAAAGTGATATCCATTTCATCAGAACGTGGTGAGGATCAACTACATTAAGACACACTTGGGCATTGCTTTTCAACTCTTCCTCAACCAAAACTCAATTTAATCTCTGTCACACAGCAGTTACTTAAGTTTTGAGATTACTGCATTACTTTATTTCTAGCCCTTTTTGACCCAAACCACCTAAGCACATCACACAGTGCTAGTCACCAGAGTACCACAGAACATCAGCACTGTTCTAAAGTGGATTCAACTTCATAGTCTTTGAAATCAAGACATAAATAAGGGAAATTATGCCACATACAGTAATTTGCTAAGTAAAGCTTACGGACACTTAGTGCAAAGTTCACTAAATAATCCCTTTTCAACGGGGTTTACACAACAGTTAACACAGGAAAAATGTTAAAGTAGTAATTCTGAAAAATTAATATTTGACATAATCTTCCTTTTTTATTCTAAGACTAATTTCAACATGGGAAAACCTATGAAGTGGAAAGTAACTTTAAAAAGTGGAGGAAAAGTGAACTTAAATGAAATACAGACTTTGTTATTAGAAAAATATTTTTTTAATATACTTTCTGAGCTGCAGAGCAACATAAAGGTTTTCTGGAGACCTTTGTAAATCATATCAAAGAAAGGAGAAAGGAGATATCCTTGTTTATTTCTTAAGGTATCATTCATGTTCGATAGGTTTTGAAATGATCCTCCGCTTGCTCTTTCAGAGATATTTTAGCTTTATAGCCTCTAATCTTAAATTTAAAGATTTCTTGACCAACAATACAAAGAAGTAGTCAAAATCAAGTATCAAAGGTTTTCAAGGGGAAAATGATTTTGAAGCGGAAAACAAGGCTCCACATCCTTTTGAGACCTGAACAACTGGGTGGTCATGTTATACAATTCTTTGCCAGAGGGAAAAGGAATGGGACAAACTATCATATTGGTGTTGATGCTGCTCTATTTTTGACCATTTCATCTTTTGTAATAGTTTAGACCAAACCTGAAGACAAGACGGATTCAGAATAATGTTTAGACCTTGGAGATACCCTCCTCTGCCAAATAATACCATCAGCAAAGAATGAGACACATTCAGAAAGATATTTTGTTTAAATACTTTACAGAAAAAAAAAAAAAAATCCTTTTTTTTTTTACCATCAGCCCAGAAATGGAGGTGCTAAAAAGCACTCTAGAAGCAGAAAAGGAACAAGCAAGACTAGACTTGTCATGCAAAAATCCTTCCTGACAAAATAGATGTAGCAATGACCAAGTAGACAGTTTAAATTTTCTGAAAAATGAATGGTTTCCACTTCAGTCTGTACTTCCAGGGATTGGAAAGCCTTTCTGTGTGAGTAATTTGTCATAGTTATGGCTGAATAGGTGTCAGATAAAGAAGTTAGTCTGGAAGGTGCATAAGTTATTAATGACTCCTATGCAAACTACAAAACTATCACAAGAGTAGGCTCCCTTTAATTTTTAAAAACGTGAAGCAAATTGAACAAATCCATTGAAAACTTCATAGGACATTACAAAAAAAAAGAGATTTGCCATGTTTGAGTCTAACAGCGGATTTCAGGATTTCAAGTTCTAAAACAGATGTTGACCCACATCTTGTAAAAGATCTGCATTCATCCTTCAGAGGACTTCCTGAGCTTCCTCAGCTTCCTGATCAAAGCCTTATCCATATGAACAGATAATCCTTTCCTTTGCTATTGAAAACTCAGTACAAAAATTCTTGCTTTGAACACCAAGCTCAGCAAGCCGTTCAAATTAGAAAAAAATGCTTACACGTATATGAGGTGAATGTCTTCATCGCAGCACTTCCCACAGCAGCTTTGCTCCTTCCAAAAGCTCTCATTTCTTCTGCTATTTCTACATTTCCATGTATTCCTAACATCTTTTTTTTTCCCTGTTTCTTCCTTATGTTGTGATTTTAATGCCTCTTTCCCAGTATTTTTTCTTATACTTGAAAATGCATTTTTTCCTGCAAATCATCTGTCTTTTCAACCCAATCTTTTCTGAGAGCTCACTACTTCTGTGAAGTGGTTTTTAACCCTCTATATATCTATCATATGTGTCGAAGCTGAATCATTTGTATTTGATTTACACAGTAGGCTCTATGAGTCTATTTGTTCTTCTGTGTATTTGCAACAGCAAACATTGTGATCAGAAAATCTGGGACTGAATCAGTGACCTCCAATAAAGATCAAAAGTCAGAACAAGTCTCTAAACTAAGTTAACTCTGCAGCTGTGCCTGTGACAAATTCATATTGTTAGTCCTCAGACTGGATTCTGTTAGGCATCTGTAAGACATGCCACATGCCACTGGTGTCTGGAAGACATACCTCTTCAATACTTATTAAAACATCAAGCACATTGCTTACCATATTCCATAAATAATAACAGAAATACATATCTACTGAGTAGTTCATTGGGATGAGCATGAAGTAGGAGAACAGTGTTAATAATTGTGCAGAGAATCTACGCTAAGGACTCAAATTAGGAAAAAGATAATGCTCTCAGAAAGAAGTGTATTTTGATGGCTGGTTGAACAATTCAAATATACACAGAACAGCAGTGAGTTAACTCCCAGCTGTCTCTGTTGCTGTGACCCTTTCATTGTGCCAGCATTAGAATAAACATTCAAATTAAAGGTATTTTGAATGCTAATACTCTGTTTAGTGCATCATGGTAGATTTCAACAATCAAAGCTTTTTTCTTTAAGTACATCCTTGACAGATGTGCCGGCTTCTGAAGCATTTGGATATAGCCATGACCTGCCAACAACTTTATAACAAAAATCCACCAAAACACCACTATTAAAGAGGTAAGCGTGAGCTACCACTAAACAGTGACCTCTTCTGAAAGCGGGAGCTTCTTCACAGTAGAAAACTCTTTCACATCAGCTGGACTCTGAACTTCAAGGTCAGATTAGTTAGATTTCGCTAGCACCGAGTCAGTAAAGACTGAGGCAAAGACACCACTGAGCAACTCAGCCATATCTCTGTCTGCTATTATCAATTCACCCACCCCGTTTAGCAACAGGCCCACATTGTCCTCATTTAGTCCTTTATTACTAATATAGCGGTAGAAGCTCTGCTCGCTGACCTTGCCAAGTCTCAAGCCCAGGTGAGTGTTGCCCTTCCTTAAATCCTCCTACATGCCTGGACAATCTTTCTAAATTCCTCTTTTGAAACCTGTTCCTTTTTCCACCTTCCTAAACAGCACCTCGGGGAAAAAAAAAAAAATCCAGGGAATGCTTTTGACCATCTGAGCAGAGGAATATCATTGGTGCATCCTGATATTTTATGGGACTGAACCTTTCTGTGCAGCCATTCATCCTGAAGCCATCATATTGTGCACTATCAATAACCATTATGCCTCATGAGACTTGACAGGTGGGTATCTCAATTTTATTTCTCTATCCCCTAAGTTAATCTTTTTGCCTCATATGAAGCTCTCAGATAATTCAAGCAATTAAAATTTAAAGTCATATTTTCAAAAGGTGGGATAAATCTGCATAATTTTTTCTTCTCAGTAATTCAGTATTACAACAGATAGTTTAAATGGAAGCAACCTAACAAAAGTCTGCAATCCAGTACTGCTAACAGTGCAGAACAACAGACTGCACCTGGAAAAATAGCTGCATCCACCTTCTTTAACCTGCCATCTTAGATTTTGCATGAACAAATAAATGTTCTTTTACGTATATCTAGAGTCACAGAGACTCCTAAACTCAATGCCGTACACACATTCACCTACACAGCCACATGTTACAAGAAAGAAGCACTTACTATCTGTTGGAGAACTTACCTAAGAAGTAAGTCTCTGGTGAGTTCACTTGACAAGCCAAATGGCCATTGGCTAAATCTACTACTGTATGCCTTAGGTTTGTCAGCAGAAGACATTCCAGACAGACCTCCCCCAAAACCCTAGCCAGCAACTTTATCTGCTTTTTCCCCGCCTCACAAACTGATTAGTACTATCTTTACCACGTTTCTTTAATTCTCTTAAGTTGATGTGAACTGTGACCTTGTTTTTGATATTTTTTAGGCTGAACCTTACTCCTCTTTGACAAGAGAAATCATAGTCTGGTACTTACCTTGCCAGAGAAACTCTCAAAGGGTGTGAGCTTTCTCCCTCTCTCCCTAACCCTGCTCATTCTGCCCTTGCATAGGCACTGATTTACCAGAGAATAATTCTTTCTGGCTGCTTACTGTTGTACAGGACTTGTACCGTTGTACTGTTGTACAGTTTTTCCCTCGTACAATATTTGCATTATATTCATTACACATTCTCCGCCACAATCAGAGTAACAGCCTCATAACTTGGAGTGCATTATGCTCAGTCATATAAACAACAGCTGCATTTTCATCTCCACTCTACTCTGCTCTAGTGCTTTTCCCTCTCCACCCTTTCCAAATACATAGTCTATGTCTATATATATGCCAATGCCTATATATGCATACAAAAACATAGGCATATATTTCTGGATACAAGCCTGACAGTAACTATATTATAAACTGAATATTGCAAATTACAAGAGTTTTGCTGCAGTGCTTGATGTATAGTGAATATATCACACATGGAAAGGAATAAACTAACAGAAAAACCTAGCAGAACAAAGTGACTGTTACCATTGCAATGATTATTTGTACAGTGCCAAAGTGTCCCTGATTCTTTGCAGATCACTTAAATGTAATATCCTGAATACCCTGAAACTCTTTGAAAAATTTCATGGCGTGCAGAAGCAGTATCAGAAGCAATGGCAGTATTACTGGTGCTGATACCAGCACTGGAAGTATTCTCAAAAGGGGCTCTGTACAGGAGCATGCAGAAGAGGGAACTTGGTGAATGAGAAATGGGAGACTTTCAGCAGAAGAGGGTACCATGTTGAGAAAGTGCATATTTGAAAGAAAGAGAGAGAATGGAAACAGTTATTGCACTGATCATTTAATGGAAAAAGTTGTTTTCCGGATGACAGTCAGACAGTAGCAGGCTGACTGTAACCTACACAATCCAATATTCCAGTGTGAGACCATCCCAGGATAGGGGCATGTTTACATCATAACATTCAGGTCTCTGTACTAATGGGTCTGACAGACTTGGGATGAAACCCATATTTAAAATGGCCACCACAAAGCCATTATTTCCCATACGGTTTCAAGTAAAGCTGAGCCACCAGACAGAGAAATGGAAATGCCACCCTAGAAGAGCTTTTCTGTGCAGTAAAGTCATTGTCAAAGCAAGCGCAAGTAAGTAAACTGGTAAATCTTAATCTTTCATAAAAAGATATTTTACATGGATTTTGGGACCTCTGCTAGTTTTCTTTTCCTCTTAGTAGAAGGCAGAGGGCTTATAGAAGTAAAATCCTGCATCGCTGCATGGGTGTCACTGACTTGAGCAGGATGCAGAAGTCAGAACTTCTCATTCTGCTTCAGGGAATCACAACCTTAGGACAGCTGGAGAGCCTGACATCTCCTGAAGCATTTTACACTGTTTGAGGAAAGAGTTTAATCTCCTGAAAAACCTTAAGAAGGAAGAAATTACAGGAACAATTATTCATAAAGAATCACTTTACTCCTTTCTTGAAACAAACAAACAGACAAACAACCAACCAACAACAAAAAAATCACTATCATATCAGAAGGATCAAACGATAAGGAGAAACAGAAATCATGAAAATTAGGAAAATGCTCCACTCAAGCATCAGGAAGATTTAGTGAAGGAATCCCCATTTACCCTTTGCTGTCCGCAGGTGGTGAGAGAGGAAAACATGCATGCGTATCATGAAATGCTGTTTTGTACATCAAGGTAAAAGGCAGAACAGCTTTCACCTACACGCTTAAACACCCCATGCCTTTTCTGTGGCTCAGAGAAAGGTTGAGCTGGCTTCACCTATTTTCTTCTGAAACTTTGGCAGCGCTCTGCTTGGTTTAGGATTTTATTAAGCTGCAGAGTATTTCCTCTAATCAGAGAGAGGAATACTGTTGACAGTGGACTTAGTTTTATGAGGAAACATTTAAAAAGCCATCCTGACATTCAAAAGACATAAATGTTAGTACAAATTGAACGGCAGCACTCTGCGCTTCTCATTCATTTTGTCAGGTACTGTGAGACAATTTGCCTGGGGAAATGAAGCAATAATGTCTGAAGGCTTGATTTTTCAGAGGTGTTAAGACATAGAGCTCCAGATGTTATCACAGGAATCTACGGTGCTCACTGGTTCTGAAAATTGGGCTGTGGATGTATAAAGCCTTACCTTGTGCTTGTCTAAAAGGTACATAGTAGAGGACAAAAAGTAAATATGGTGCTTTCAAAATAAACTTTGTCTTGCCTCCCCTTCAGGTGTAAAATTACAAATGAGTGTCACAGCTGAAATGAACACTTAAGGAAGAAAATTTGTGTAAGCTTTCTTTTCATTTCTATCTGTTGATAGAACAAGCCTTCACTTATACTTCAGTGACTTACAAGGAAAAAGTCTTCAATTAATATATGACTTCTGCTATAACTTCATAAGCAGTTGTGCTGGAAATCTAAGACTTGCCTGTGGCCATGCGGTTACTCTAACCTGAGCTATCTAAACTCCCTAGTCTTGCAGAAACTTGTCTTGCTTTGACATACTGCAGTCTGCTATGTACATTATGTCCTGTATGCACCAAACAGCATGCAGGTGTAAATCTTTCATTACATACAGTGCAAATACACACAGAGGCAAGGGTATTCTTACTAGCAAAAAGTACTTCTAAACATTTACCTTTGCTTTCTAGGTGCCAACGGTAGGCAAGACACATTTAATCCATGTTTTCATCACAAAAGCAAAGTTTGCTTCTAGGCACATGAAAAACAAAGTAATTTTCATTCGCTAATGGATAAGGAATTTCCTTGAGATGGAAAACAGAAGTTTGTTCGTTGGATCAGTGTTAGTAACAAACCTTTGCAGACTTCTGAAATACATTATGTCTTAGTAGGTCCATTAAGACTGCTATAGTTAAGTGTGTCAGCATTTCCATTTAAGTCTCTGTTTTCAAAAGTGTCAAATCCGGTTAAAGGGTTTTCATTATTGCTCTCTTTTGAGCAAGTAGATCTTTATAAATCAGACCTCTTGTATCTTAATGTCCATATAAGTGTACTTGGCCACTGCAATAATAATCTGAGTACATCTACATTTTCTGCTCTGCCTCAATCAACTATATGGAGTCTTCATATAGATACCAGAACCAGGGCAGACCAGCTCAATGATGGGTGCAGTTTGCTACCTTTTCTGACAGTGGCCTCCAACATAAGTGGAAGAAATACCACAATGAGCAGATATGGAATGACAGGCTTTAAGCGGCTTTGTGCATTCAGTCCTACGTGTCCTGCCTGTTATCTGGATGGTACAATTCCAGTGTAGACTTGTCCTCTTCCAAAGGGTGGCTTTCTTGGCACTTGCTTCTAACAACTGGGAATGGTGTGTACTCCTTTTGTTTATATTCAGTTTCTTCAACAACATCCTCTTGATGTAAATCCAGCAGTCAAAATAAAGGCACCCACCCCATTGGCTTAATTAGGTTTTTGATCAAACTCTAAAACACCTATTTTTTCAAATACTTTGAAGGTAGAGTAGTTCCACTTAAAGCTCCACTTGCATCCAAACTCTGGATACTTAACATTTTAGAATAGAATAGAATAGAATAGAATAGAATAGAATAGAATAGAATAGAATAGAATAGAATAGAATAGAATAGAATAGAATAGAATAGAATAGAATAGAATAGAATAGAATAGAATAGAATAGAATAGAATAGAATAGAATAGAATAGAATAGAATAGAATAGAATAGAATAGAATAGAATAGAATAGAATAGAATAGAATAGAATAGAATAGAATAGAATAGAATAGAATAGAATAGAATAGAATAGAATAGAATAGAATAGAATAGAATAGAATAGAATAGAATAGAATAGAATAGAATAGAATAGAATAGAATAGAATAGAATAGAATAGAATAGAATAGAATAGAATAGAATAGAATAGAATAGAATAGAATAGAATAGAATAGAATAGAATAGAATAGAATAGAATAGAATAGAATAGAATAGAATAGAATAGAATAGAATAGAATAGAATAGAATAGAATAGAATAGAATAGAATAGAATAGAATAGAATAGAATAGAATAGAATAGAATAGAATAGAATAGAATAGAATAGAATAGAATAGAATAGAATAGAATAGAATAGAATAGAATAGAATAGAATAGAATAGAATAGAATAGAATAGAATAGAATAGAATAGAATAGAATAGAATAGAATAGAATAGAATAGAATAGAATAGAATAGAATAGAATAGAATAGAATAGAATAGAATAGAATAGAATAGAATAGAATAGAATAGAATAGAATAGAATAGAATAGAATAGAATAGAATAGAATAGAATAGAATAGAATAGAATATTTCAGTTGGAAGGGACCTACAATGATGACCTAGTCCAACTGCCTGACCAATTCAGGGCTGACCAAGTTAAAGCATGTTAATATTAGGGGCATTGTCCAAATGCCTTTTAAACACTGACAGGCTTGGGGCATCGACCACCTCTCTAGTAAGCCTGTTCCAGTGTTCAACCACCCTCTCTGTTAAGAAATGCTTCCTAATAACCTCTCCTGAAAGGTTGAAAATCAGGTCATGAAATTAAAAGCCTGTCTCTTGATTTAAGAAAGTAACCAGGCAGATTTTTTTTAAATGTTGACCACTACAATTATTAATTTGAAATATTGTTATTGTTTCTCTATTTAGGATTGTTCTTGCTATTGTTTATCTAGCTGCCAGTTCACCATATATGAAGGAAATAACTAAGCATTTGTACTGTATAACTTGAGTTCTGAAAAGAGACAGACCTAACTCAGCGTTGCACCAGGAGGGCTTTTCTGCAGACAGGAAACTTCAGGTAGCTCAGAGCAACCACAGTGACCCCATAGCTCTCCTTGACATCACTAGCACAGGGTTTCTGCCCGGGCTGAGTGACAGCAAGCCTCTTCTCACGTATGCCAGAGGCCAGACTGGCACCCTGAACACCTTAAGGTGACTCCAAGTGATTTTTTTTGCTACTTACATTAAGCAGAAATTAATTCCCCCTGGTTCTGTACTAGCATCTAGCATTTGTCCTAGGGAAACTTTAGGGTCAAATTGTCTTGTTCAGAAATAGTGATTTAAGACATTACTGCCCACTACTTGCATGTTGCGCCCCTCAAAGCTAAGCTACGGTTACAGACAGGGAATGCACTCTTACCTGCACTTCAATACACAGGATGTCAATTTAGTTTAAACCACCACATCACAGCAGACAAGAAGTCACTTCAAAGCCCAGCTTAGAGGTGGGGGTGGCAAGTTCTTCAGAACTGCTTCAGCGTGGTGTGTCTGAGGAGTGGTCAGCATATGAAGAGAGTGAATAGTCTATAAGTTTACAGAGTCCAAATGCAAACTTTGCTGTAAAGCTAGTATTTGTCTGTATACTGCATGTCATATGCTACAGATAAAATAAAAGCTGCTGAAAACATTAAAAGTTAAAACAACATTTAAAAGTTGGCACTTAGGATTTCTAAATCCTACTATCTTTTTTTTTTATTTTTTAAAGCAGCTTTGATTTAAAACCAGAAACAATAAATACTTGGAGGAGGAAGAATAAAAAAAATATGAGAATCAACAAAAATAAATAAGACTCCAGTTGTAGTACTTTGGTTGGAAGGCAATTACTGTCAGATATCATCAATACTTAGGAAAAAAAAATATGGCTTTAAGAGAAAATTTTGCCTGCTTCATTTCCTGCTCTTCACGTAATGACTGACTCTCCTCTTCTCTTTTCTTCTAATTACTACATCTGCAGTAGAAAACAGTAAATTATTATGTAATTTATTCTCTCTTATGACATTTGAGGTCAAATCCAACAAAACCTTAGGCTCTGCCCTAGAATGAAATGAAACACTTAAATGCCTTCAAGAATCTGTGCCTCAAAAGCAGGTCTCTCCCTAGCATTGCTATCACCTGAATTCTTCTGTTCTTGAATTAAACTATATGTATCCAAACTAAGTGCAAAAAAGAATAACTTTTCTCCTATTATTCAATCCAGAGTGCGAGATTCAGACCTGACCTATCCAATTCCCTGTAAATTCAAAAGCAAGTAGAAACAATTCTCAGATTTTTGCTTGTCTCCGTATTGGAGAAAATCAGAAATAAAACTAATTGAATTAAAAACCGCAAATAAACTAAAAAATATTCTAGCTTGAAATCTACCTGTAGCTTCTTCTTCTTCTCCTGTATTTAAAGATCTTAAAATAAATTTTTATATTTGTGAAAACTGTAAGAATTTTGTAAGTATATCTGTTTCCAAGTGTCTAATAATTGTAAGTATTAGAAGAAAAAATACTAATACAGTTTAATTGTCAACTGAACATACAGGAAAGAGTTAGTGTATTTTTAAACATTTACAATGTGTGTGCTGCAATATATTTCAGCTCCTACAATAACAGTTTTTTGGTTTAATGTGTGCTGCATGAATGTAAAAAAGATGGCACACAGCACTAGGATATCAAATGCCTACTTGGAGGATGATTAATTTAAGATAAATATATGCTGGCTTCAGCTGCACTGATTGTATTTCCTACCCCAAGCTGCAGAATGAGTGTTTCCACTCAGATGTTGTAAAACATATGCAGGAATCATTCTTTTCCACTCACAAACCACAGTGCATCACAGATTTAATCTTACTCTTCTGTACTCTGTGGCTGAATTTAATTTTACTTCTGCCATAAGCCTGATAGACAAAAAATGTTGCCTATTTATTTTAATACATAAACTTTAAACTCATGTTATTCTGATTTCATCCCACTTCAATTTCTTGGTTTGATAGCAAAATAACATAGAGCTTAACTCTGTCTACAAGCACATAATGGAATCACTTGGAAGAATTGTAAAAAAATGTAAGGAAATTACATACCTAACTGAAAACATATGTGATTTCATAAAGATCATGGGACTCAGCAGACATGAAAAGTACATAAAGACACAGAAAGAAGAATCTTGCATATTTTTTTTTCCAGTGCTGCAAAACGAGACTATGAATTTGTTCCATGGTAAAATACCTTTTTTCAAAAGACACCTTCTAGAAAAGCTAATGGCTCAGTCTTATTAATTTGCATATCCTTGAAAACCCTACCCTACTGGGTTTAAAGCAAACAGCGTCTCCCACTCCACAACTAAGTACCCCAGGTGGAGTCTGTATCTGTATTCCTCTGTCTGTAGGAACTATCCCACTCACCATAAACAATTAATTCACCCAGCAAGCCAGGGTGGACGTGGAAGAGAAGAGAGGAAAGGAAGATAGGATCAGGCAAAGCTAGAATTTCATTCATCACTGTCCTGGTTTCGGCTGGGATGGAGTTGATTTTTTTTCCTATTAACTGGTGTAGTGCTGTGGTTTGGATTTGGTGTGAGAGTAATGTTGGTGGCACACTGATGTTTTGGTTGTTGCTGAGTAGTGTTTGCACTGGTCAAGGACTTTTCAGTTTCCCATGCTCTGCCGCGTGTGCAGAGGTCTAGAGGGGACCGTGGCCGGGACGGCTGGCCCAGCTGGCCAATGGGGTATTCTATACCGTATGACGTCATGCTCAGCATATAAGGCTGGGCAAAGAAGAGGGAAGGGGGGGACGTTCGGAGTGATGGCGTTTGTCTTCCCAAGTAACCATTACGCGTGATGGAGCCCTGCTTTCCTGGAGATGGCTGAACACCCGCCTGCCGATGGGAAGCACTGAATGAATTCCTTGTTTTGCTTTGCTTGTGTGTGCAGCTTTTGCTTCACCTATTAAACTGTTTTTATCTCAACTCATGAGTTTTCTCACTTTTACCCTTCCGATTCTCTCCCCCATCCCACCACGGGGGAATGAGTGAGTGGTTGCGTGGTGCTGAGTTGCCGGCTGGGGTTAAAAACCATGGCCATCACACAAATATATTTGAAATCTAGCAAAAAAAAAAAGGGGGGGGGGGGGGGG